>NC_091981.1:205992758-206174091 GCF_044704955.1 Pristiophorus japonicus
AATAATGATCAGTGCCTGCACAGACTACGATTCCGCAGGACGTAGTGACGGAGCTCTGCAATCTCCTACAGGCAGATTTGGAGCCGCAAAGACAGGTGAGGGCAGATCTGGGTGTGGCATCCAAGGTTACAATCGCCCTGAACTTTTATGTCACTGGGTCCTTCCAAACTGCCACTGCAGACATCTCCAACATTTCGCAGTTTTCAGCCCATACATCCATATGGGAGGTCACAGATGCTCTCTATAGGAGGAGGGCCGATTACATCTCCTTCCCTATGACCAGGGACAAGCAGTTGGAGCACAGACTGGATTCCTGTGCATTGCGCTGCCCCAGGGTCCAGGGGATCATTGCTTGCACCCATGTCGGTCTGAGGGCACCCCGACAAACTCCTGAGCAATTCCAAAACCACAAAGGATTCCACTCCCTCAATGTTCAACTGGTTTGTGACCACAGCCGCAAAATTATTCAAGTGGATGCCCCGTTTCCTGGCAGCAGCCACGATTCTTTCATACTGCGGCAGAGCAGTGTGCCATGCCTCTTCACTGGTCCCAATCAAGATTGCGGCTGGCTCCTCGGTAACCAGGGCTACGCACTGAGCACTTGGCTCCTCTTCGCGACCCTAGAACCGCTCACCTGTAATGACAGTCTCTCGGCCACCAGGGCCAACATCGAGCACACAATTGGGATTCTGAAGCAGAGGTTCCATTGCCTGGACCGCTCAGGGGGTGTGCTGCAGTACTCACCTGAATGGGTCTCCATATTCGTGGTGGTGTGCTGCATGCTCCACAACCTGGCCATCATGAGGGCACAGCCATTGGAGGACGAGGCAGCGGTGTCACCTGTGGAGGAGGAGGAGGGGGAGTATCCGATAGTGTACGAGGAGGAGGAGGAGCAGGAGCAGGATGCGGTGGGCAGCCACGCAGGAGGTGGCGTCGCCATCGTGACCCTGCAAGGGAAGCACAAAGCCGATTCATAGCTGCATGGTTCACATAACTGAATGCCCAGTTGAGTCTACACCTGGCCATGTCCATGGTCCAACCTATGAGCCTTCTCACACATCATTCCCGCACAGCTACATGAGAGACCTACAAAGTCAGATTAACCAGGCCCACCAAAGAACATAGGCCCACCAAATAAATGTAGAAAAAAAAATATATATATATAAGGCCTTCCAAATAGGCCGAATAGAATAGACAATAAGAGAGGAAAAACCAAGTTTTATTTCACATGTTATTGAGAGAAATTTGCATATATGTATAGGAATCTAGTATTGCAATGTTACCAGAACCAGAATATAGACCTACTTGACACAGAATATATGCTTTCATTGTTGAATATACTGGCCTATGTTTTCATACTCAGAATCAGAAAAATATACGTAATATAATGAACATGAACAATCATAACTATCGGCCCATTTGGATCAGTTTACCCCAGGCCCATCAGGCAGTTAATCTGGCCCTGGGGACCTATTCAGTAATTTCCAAAACAAAATAAAGATTTAGTACACCCAAAACAATGGGTGCTCAAAACAGCAACATTATCAATGATCTCCCTTGTGCAACTCCTTATTACCCCTCTTACATAGACCTATCCTTACACTATGCCACAGTGTCTCCCCAGTGGCTGCCTCACGGCTTTGGGAAGGTTGCTGTGTGTCTGTAGAGGAAGCTACAGATGTCCTTCTCAGATACCCTCGAGCAGTTCTGGCCCTGGAAGCGCCGGCTGCAAACTGGGCCGGTTCCTCCTCTGCGTCTTCAGTCAGAAGTGGCTCAAGCGATGCCATGATTGGCTGCAATGGTGGAGTGGCAGGTCTCGGCTCAGGACTGCTGGGAGCCTGAGATCCCATATCATATCCTGTTCTGAGGAGCCAGCATCATTCCCCCGGGGCAGCACTCCACCTCCCCCACCAGGCTGCCCCGTCAGTGGGGTGGGTTGGCACTGCTAGGCCCCCGGTGGACCGTGGTGGACCCAGCCATGATGGCAGCAATCAAATCTCGCATAGCATCCAGCTGAGACTGCATGAGAGCAGCCATACTCTCGAAGCCACCAGAGACGACAGCTGTAAGGCGCTCAGTGGCCTGTTGCCCAGAGTGCATGAGAGCATTCTGAGCTTCCAGGGCAGCGGCCATCCTGCCCAGAAAAGAACAGCCACACTCGTTCCTCCATGTCTACGCTGCAATGGCAGCTGCCACCTCTGCCAAGAGATGCATTATCGCAGCTGGATCTGCACGGTCACTCTGGGAGTCCACCATTGTCTGCACACTGGCAATGATGGGCTCCGTGGTGTGTGCAGAGCTGTCCACAAATGCGGGAGGTGGACTCCTCCACGCTCCTCACCACTTGCGACAACCTCTCGGGCACCCATTGCATTGCTGCCAAGAGCTCTGATTGCATGGCCTCCACCCTTCTTTCATCATCCCCAACATCGATGGGTTCGTCCGAGTCCTCAGCAGGACTCGGTTGTGCACTCACTCCCCGGAGAGATGGCACCCGAGCTTCCCTTTGCCCTTCACCATGCTGCAACCCGCTAGGCCCCCGGTCCTTCATCCAGTGCAGACTCCTTTCTGAAATCTAAGGTACCCGACCGAGTACTCCCTGTATCTGAGCTGGTGCATGTGGCTGTAGGAAGCAGTGATGCAGTGGTGCTGGCACAGCTCTCCCCCTCTCCATCTCCCTCATAAGACATGCCACCAAGATCATCCAGGCTCTCAAGTGTGTCTTCCTGACTCTGGCTGCCAGTCGCGTCAAGGGTGTCCGTCTCGCTTTGGCTGACACTCGGGGTCTCATCTGCAATCATAAATGGGACAAGGGGTGCTGTGAGGGTGAGGTGGTGCATTGCACCATGCAGCAAGCAGCTTGCACACAAGCATTAGCAATTGCCAGGTAGCCGATTGTACTGTCAGGGAGAGATGACATCACACAAAGGCCTTCACTTACCCATGCTGCAACCAGTGGGATCGGCGTGACCAGCAGCCACTTGGAATCCAACATGTGCGCCCACTAGCCACTGCACCCTCTCCTCCAGATCAGGACGCTTAACAGTTTCGGACTCCCCCCACCCCCACCAGTGCCTTGTTGCTAGGCACGGTTGTGCGCCACCTTGGCCTGCAAAGCAAAGAAGGTTGGTAAGTTGGAGTTTCCTGAGGCCTCTGCAGTTAGTGCAAGTGTGGGTCCATTACATGCAGCTGTGAATCTCACATGCAAGGGAGCCCCCATTGTGAATGTACGCACATACATGCCTTAGCAATCAAATGCTACTTCAGCTATTATATAGTGTTGGTGAGAAAGAAGTTAAGGTGAAGGAGAGTCTTGCAGATATAAGGTGAGGAGTTGGGGGAACATGTGGTCACTTTCATTAGTCGAATAAGGTCTGTGAGCCTTTTCCTGCAGTGGGTTCCGGTGCGCTGGTGAATGGAGGTCCCTGAAACCTCCTCTGTAATGTCCCTCCAGGCATTTAGGAAGACGCTCCTAATAGGTCACCCACCAGTATCAGGGAAGAGTAATCGCCTCCTTCTCTCCACAGCTTCCCTCAGACTTCCCAGCTCAGTGTCGCTGAAGCAGCTCCTCATAGGTCCGCCTGCAGCCATCTCTTCTGAAGCAACTGAGACCGAAGTCAAGACACAGCTGCAAAACCGGCCCTTTAAGGCCAAGGAACAGCTGCATCGTTAGGATCAATTGGTTAGACGCGAAACCAGCCCATTACAGTCATTACCGCCCCGCTCTGTTTAGCCACCAAAAAAGCGGAGTTTCGCTCAACACCGCCGCATCCATAGCGGCGGTAAGGGATGCTAAAATGCAGTAGGTGTGCCCCGTTTCCAGGGAAGGGCAATTTCAGCCCCACTGTCTTCTGGTTCCTACATCGATAGCTGGAAGGAGGCTTCAAGAAGCAGACAGTCAGCAACTATGCGCATTTGAGACAATTGGGTTTCAGTTTTCACACAAAAAACTGACTGAGTTGCAGAACGTGATCCTGATACACTAATAAAAATCCCGAGATTCAATGTATTAAAAGGAATTGAATTTATTCAGTCTCCTTAAAGAAATGGCCTTGGCAATAGGCCTCAATAGAGGGCTGTCGTTCAGCATTGCCTGCTTTTCTGAAGCTATTCACCAGTTTTTGAGTATTGCAGGTTCTCAATTTAAGAGACACACAACCCTATGTAGGAACTGTATTCAAAGTTGTGAGATTCACAATATTGTACACATTGTAACCAAAACGTTTCCCAAATTGTGAACAAAGTTATTTATCCAATCCACAGTACAATGAAACCTGGGCGACTGGCATTAGCTGTCCGTTTTTTGCAGATGGCCCTATTTTAAGAAGGTCCACAGTACCACCAATAAATGATCCTGAAACCGAATATAAATGCTGCCTGACCTGCTGAGTTTTCTTCTACTATTTTGCTTTAGTAGTAGATGATTTCCCTACAGATCTCTTTAGAATTCACTATGTGCCTCCCCATATACAGTTATCTAATGTCAATCTTTCCAATAATTCACCAATGTATCTGCATCAATTCCTGTTTCCTTTTAATCTAAATGGCCATCGGCAGGACCCAGATTGCAGGGTTCCCATGCTACAACACGGCTCCAAAGGAAACAGTCACAAGTTTTACAATCCCGGCTTGTTTGTTTTCCAATGTTTGGGTGACAAACTTCGAGAATAGGTTTGCATGGCAGGCACTAAACTGGAAACATGAAGGTTGCCCAACCGTACGGTGTGCTGGAGGGAAAGGGGGCAACTTTGTAAAGTCAAGGAAGAACGAGACTCCATCCTGGATCTCTGCTCAAGTGGGTTTCCCAATCTCAGTTGCGTTGTTAAAACTATGCTCCATGTAGAAACTCTTTTGGGAGTAAACAAAAACATTAAACCGTGCCCCCCCGATCTGCCCGTAGCTCAAAGGGACAGCTGCAAACACTCTGTGATATCTTTACAGAGACCACTAGCAGCACACACTACCAGATGGCTCGTTAACAGAACTGTCATGTGATCTTGTCACATGACCACATCAGTAGTTGCATTACATCAGTAATCCACTAGGTGGAGCTCTATAATACACTCCACTTCTGGTTGCTGTTTCAAGGGACAGAGAGCAGTTCGCACACCTATCTACCCTTTCTATTACTGCTTATAAAAGACGTGTTTATTTGTTAAGAAAGTGATCAAAAGACTGTGGGGATATTGCGATTTGTCACAAGTATAAAAGCAGCAAAGTATAGCTGTAATCACATAGATCGCTGGTCAGACTTCATTTGTTGCTCATCAACTTAGGAATCATACACTGTCCCGTGTTTTAAGGTGTAAAATGGTAAGAACATAAATGATATGAACTTGGGAATCGGAAGTACAATTTCAAAATTTGCAAATGACACCAAATTGGGCGGGGGGCGGGGGCGGCGGGTGGGGAGAGTGGTGTAGTTACTATGTAAGAAATAGCAGCAGGAGTTGGCCATACGGCCCCTCGAGCCTGCTCTACCATTTAATACGATCATGGCTGATCCGATCGGACTCAGGTCCACTTCTCTGCCCATAGTTCATTATTACCTTATCGGTTAAGCAACTGTCGATGTCTTAAAGTTATTCAATGACCCAGCTTCCACAGAGTCTCTGAGGCAGCGGATTCCACAAATTAACAACCCTCTGAGAGAAGAAATTCCTCCTCATCTCACTTTTAAATGGGTGGCCCCTTATTCTAAGATTATGCCCCCTAGTTCTAGTTTCCCCTATCAGTGGAAACATCCTCTCTGCATCCACCTTGTGAAGCCCCCTCATAATCTTATACGTTTCAATAAGATCACCTCTCATTCTTCTGAATTCCAATGAGTAGAGGCCCAATCTACTCAACCATTCCTCATAAGTCAACAAATCTTCAGAATCATCCTAGTGAACCTTCTCTGAACTGCCTCCAAAGCAAATTTATCCAATGAGAGAGGATTAATTAGCAATCTCGTTGTGCGAGGCCCCTTGGGGAAGAGTGACCATAATATGGTGGAATTCTACATTAGGATGGAGAATGAAACAGTTAATTCAGAGACCATGGTCCAGAACTTAAAGAAGGGTAACTCTGAAGGAATGAGGCGTGAATTGGCTAGGATAGATTGGCGAATGATACTTAATGATACTGTGGATGGGCAATGGCAGACATTTAGAGACCGCATGGATGAACTACAACAATTGTACATCCCTGTCTGGCGTAAAAATAAAAAAGGGAAGGTGGCTCAACCGTGGCTATCAAGGGAAATCAGGGATAGTATTAAAGCCAAAGAAGTGGCATACAAATTGGCCAGAAATAGCTGCGAACCCGGGGACTGGGAGAAATTTAGAACTCAGCAGAGAAGGACAAAGGGTTTGATTAGAGCAGGGAAAATAGAGGAAGCTTGCAGGGATCATTAAAATGGACTGCAAAAGCTTCTATAGATATGTAAAGAGAAAAAGGTTAGTAAAGACAAACGTAGGTCCCCTGCAGTCAGAATCAAAAGGTTACTGCAGAAAATAAAGGTATGCGGAGTCAGAGGAAATGTATTAGCATGGATAGAGAATTGGCTGACTAACAGAAAGCAGAGAGTCGGGATAAATGGGTCCTTTTCGGGTTGGAAATCGGTGGTTAGTGGTGCACCACAGGGATCGGTGCTGGGACCACAACTGTTTACAATATACATAGATGACCTGTAAGAGGGGACAGAGTGTAGTGTAACAAAATTTGCAGATGACACAAAGATTAGTGGGAAAGCGGGTTGTGTAGAGGACACAGAGAGGCTGCAAAGAGATTTAGATAGGTTAAGCGAATGGGCTAAGGTTTGGCAGATGGAATACAATGTCGGAAAATGTGAGGTCATCCACCTTGGGAAAAAAAACAGTAAAAGGGAATATTATTTGAATGGGGAGAAATTACAACATGCTGCGGTGCAGAGGGACCTGGGGGTCCTTGTGCATGAAACTCTTTTAGAGTCTACCTGCGAAAACATAAACATTAAACTGTGCCACCCGACCTGGGTGACACTCCAGACATTTACAAGGCCCATTTTTTTCCCCCCTTTTTTTGTGTTTTTTTTTTGTTTTTTCTTTTTTTTTTTTTTTTTTTTTTTTTGGGCACTAAAATCACAATTTTTCCCCAGTGCCCCCTATAAAAGGGAAGGGGACACTAAAAGCACCGGCAATTAAAACAAATTAACTTTAAAACGTAAAATCAAATTAAAATTTGGTTGCCGGGCGTGATGATGCACTCCAGTCCCTCCGGTGCCCACCTCTCGCGGAAGGCCGCGAGCGTACCGGTGGACACCGCGTGCTCCATCTCCAAGGACACCCTGGACCGGATGTAAGAGCGGAAGAGAGGCAGGCAGTCAGGTTGAACGACCCCCTCGACCGCCCGCTGCCTGGACCGGCTGATGGCACCCTTGGCCGTGCCCAGGAGCAGTCCTACGAGGAGGCCTTCGGACCTACCCGCTCCCCTCCGCACAGGGTGCCCAAAGATCAGGAGAGTGGGACTGAAGTGCAGCCAGAATTTCAGGAGCAGCCCCTTCAAATAATGGAACAGGGGCTGCAACCTTGTGCACTCAATAAAAACATGGAACACGGACTCCTCCAGACCGCAGAAATTGCAGGCGGCCTGGGAGTCCGTGAACCGGCTTAAAAATTTGTTGCACGGCACTGCTCCGTGCACCACCCTCCAGGCCAAGTCCCCGATGAATAGTGGGAGGACCCCTGCGTAGAGTGCCCTCCATCGGGGACCCCCGCCTCCTCCGGACGGCAAGATGGTGCGCCATGGCGTGTCCGGACGGCCGGCGAGGATGGCAAAGTTGAGGGTGTGCAGGAGCAGCCCGTACAGGAAACCCCTCCGCGCGGAACTGAAAGGCACGGAGGGGATTTCCCCGAGGCGGCTCAAGTTGTGAGGCGCCGGCCCCCGAGGGAGGTTCCGGGGTTTGGCGCCGATGAGGAATTCCGTCCGGACGGGGGTCAGTTCGGACGGGATCTCCCCACGTGCTTGAGCCTCCTCGATACACCTAACGGAGTCAGGGCCCAGAGCTGTTTTTAGCGACTCGATGGCATCGGCCGCGCGGCGGACGTTGGCAGAATTTAGGCGCCGCGCCAGCGTGACTGGCGCCATCCAGCCCGCTCCTCCGCCATCGAGCAGGTCCCTGACCCTGGTCACCTCACCAGCCACAGCCCTCTCTTCCGACCGCCACATGAAGCCTCGGCCGTGGAGGTACGGATTCCCGAGCAGCGGCTCCTGCAGGACGGCCGCCACTCCAGCCGGCGGAGAGCTGCGCTTGGTGGAGACTTTGTTCCAGACCCTGATAAGTTCCCTGTAAAAGACAGGCAGCTCCCGGAGGGCGGTCCTGGCACCCCCCAAGTTCACAAACAGGAGCTGCGTGTCATAATTGAGGTCGAGCTGCTGGCGGAAGAAATACCTCGCCAGAGCACACCACCTAGGAGGGGGCTCGACGTAAAGGTATCTCTGCAGGGTCTGAAGACGGAAAGTCGCGAGCTGGGCGCTGACGCACACCAACGACTGACCGCCCTCCTCAAGCGGGAGACTCAAGACCGCGACAGAGACCCAGTGCTTCCTGTTGTTCCAGAAGAAGTCCACCAGCTTCTTCTGTATCTTGGCGACAAACGCAGGGGGAGGGGTCAAAGTGACCAGCCGGTACCACAGCATTGCGGCCACCAGCTGGTTTATGACTAGCGCTCGACCCCTGTAGGACAGCACTCGGAGCAGTCCTGTCCAGCGCCCTAGGCGAGCGGCGACCTTGGCCTCCAGCTCCTGCCAGTTCGCCGGCCAGGCTCCCTCGTCGGGGCTAAGGTAGACTCCCAGATAGAGGAGATGGGTCGTGCTCCAGGCAAAAGGCCTGAGCTCCTCCGGCAGGGAGTCCACCCGCCACTGACCCACCAGGAGTCCGGAACATTTCTCCCAGTTGATCCTGGCGGAGGACGCGGCCGAGTAAATCTCCTGGCACTCACGCATCCTCCGCAGGTCAGCGGGATCCTCTACCGCGAGGAGCACGTCATCGGCGTAAGCCGAGAGGACGACCTCCACGCCCGGCCCTTGCAGAGCCAGTCCCGTCAACCTCGTCCGCAAGAGGCGCAGGAAAGGCTCCACGCAAACGGCGTATAACTGGCCGGACATGGGGCATCCCTGGCGCACCCCTCTCCTAAAGCGAAGGGGCGCCGTCAAGGACCCGTTAACCTTAATCAGACACTCCGCGGCGGCGTACAAAAGTCGGATCCGGGCGACGAAATGCGTCCCGAACCCGAAAGCGCGCAGAGTTCCGAGCAGATAGTCGTGATCCACCCTGTCGAACGCCTTCTCTTGGTCGAGGGATAGGAAGGCGACCGACAGACCAGCCTCCTGGGAACAATGGATGAGGTCCCGGACCAGATGGATGTTGTCGTGGATTGTCCGGCCCGGGACCGTGTATGACTGGTCGGGGTGGATCATGTGGTCCAGCACGGCACCAAGGCGAGCAGACATCGCCCTGGCGAAGATTTTGTAGTCCGTGCTGAGGAGGGAGACCGGGCGCCAGTTCTTAAGGAGGCGGAGATCGCCCTTCTTAGGCAGCAGGACGATGACTGCCCTGCGCCAAGAGAGGGGCATCTCCCCGGTCGCCAGACTTTCCCCCAGGACCCGCGCGTAGTCGCCCCCCAGGACGTCCCAGAACGCCCTGTGGAACTCCACGGTCAGCCCGTCCAGCCCCGGGGATTTTCCCCTCGAGAGCCGGGCGAGGGCACCGGTCAGCTCCGCCAGGCTTAGCGGAGCTTCCAGATTTTCGGCGCCCTCCGGGCCGACCTTCGGCAGGTCCTCCCACAAAACTCTACGCGCTTCCTCGCTGGACGGATCCGGAGAGAACAGAGCCCCGTAATATTCACGGACCCTGTTGTTGACGCCCTCCGGATCCGAGACGAGAGAGCCGTCGTCGGCCAGCAGCGTCAAGAGCTGCTTACGGACACTCTGCCTTTTTTCCAGCGAGTAGAAGAAGGGGGAGCCGCGGTCCAGATCCCGCAGGAACCGGATCCGCGACCTCACGAACGCGCCTCGGGACCCGACGAGCTGCAGGTCCTTCAGCGCGGCCTTCTTCGCTTCGTACACCGTCCGCAGGGCCGGGTCCTGGACGACTTGACCGAGACGGGCTTCCAGGTCGAGCACCTCTTTTTCTAGGCGCCCGACTCTGGCCGCCCGCCTCTTGGTCGACCCCCTCGCGTACTCTTGACAGAAGACGCGGACGTGAGCCTTGCCCACGTCCCACCATAGCCTCAAGGAGGGGAAGCCCCCCTGCTTCCTTCTCCAGTCGGACCAGAATCGACGGAACGAGTCCTGGAACCGCACGTCCTCCAGCAGCCGGTTGTTAAAGTGCCAGTACGCGGACCCCGCCCTCGCGCGGAGCGAAGCGAGCTCCGCCCACACCAGGTGGTGGTCCGAACACGGCACCGGCCGCATGGAGGCCGCCGGGACGCAGGAAACGTACGCCCGAGACACGTAAAGGCGGTCGACTCTAGACCATCCAACTCCAGGCCTCACCCAAGTAAAGGCGCTGGAGTCGGGGTGGAGATTTCGCCAGACGTCCACCAAGTCGAAGGACCCGACCAGGTCCCTCAACTTCTCCATCGCCGTCATGCACTGCGGGGCACCGGAGCGGTCCCTCGCCTCGAGGGTGCAGTTAAAATCCCCCCCGAGGACAATGCAGTCGCCGACGTCGACGGAGCCGAGAAGAGCGGACACCTCTTCAAAGAAGCGCGTCTGCTGCGGGCCGGGATGAGGGGCGTACACGTTCACGAGATGGAGCGGCACGTCCCCCAGGCGAACCGTTACGTGCAGCAAGCGGCCTGGCACGGGCTCCTCGACCCCCAAGATCTCCGGCTGAAAATGCGGGCCCAGCAAGATGGCCACCCCACTAGAAATGGCGGTGAGGTGGCTCATGCGGACCTCTCCTTGCCATTCCAGGAGCCACGTGGCTTCGTCTCCCGGAACGGTGTGGGTTTCTTGCAGGAAGCACACCGCATATTTCCCCTCCCGCAGGAGCGAAAAATTGTCAAATCTACGGCGTGCCCCTCTGCCGCCGTTGATGTTGAGGCTGGCTATGGTTATCTTCATGGCAAAAGCATAGTGCAACCTCTACCTTAACCTATTGTGGGGGAGGGAGCGGAGTCTTTTGTTGAACTCCGCTCCCTCCGCAGCCCAGCGAGGAGTCCCTCGAGCTCGCGCAGCTCAAGGTGCTGCTCCTTTGTCAAGGGCCCGCCCGCGGCCAAGGTTTTAACGGCGGCGCGGACGGACCCCTTGATCAGCTCCGGCTCGGACCATTTTTCCAGGGCCAGTCGGGCTTGGTCGCGGCGACCCCGGCTCTGGGCCAAAAAGTCCCGGAGTTCCTTTGCAGGAACGAGGAGGGCCTCAGCGGCGGCCGCGAGCAGATCCACCGCCTCCCTGGCGGTGGTCTCTAGGTCTTCACCCGCGTCCCCCACCGAGTCCCCGTCCTCCTCCGGGAGGTGGCCGCCAGCAGCCGGCCCATCGACCGCACAAGGTACGGCAAATGAACCGGCCGCTCCAACCGGCCCTGGCACTGCCCCGATCCCACCCCCAGGATCGTCGGCAGAGGAGTCCCCACTGGGCTCTTTTAAAAATGGTGCCGGGTCGGGAAATGACAGCGGAAGGGGTTCCCCCTCCGCCCCAGGAACCGGAGAACAAGGAGAGACCCGGCCATAGGAAATCCCCAGGCCCTCCAAGTGCTCCAGCTCCAAAGTAAGGGGCGAGGGTGGGTGTTCCTCCCCCTCCCCGCTGCCACCCCCCGGCCCAGCATCTACAGTGTCATAATTATTTGTTTCATTCTCTGCCGGGTCGAGCAAATCCCGGGGGAAGTTGGGTAATAGCTGGGCGGGCTCAGGTTCGGCCTTTTCGGCCTCGCCCGCCTCAGTCCCCGGGACGCCCGGCCCGGCGGCTACGCATTCCTCCGCGGTCCCCACGCCCCCCACGACAGGCAGATCTTCCACTCCATCCCCGGGAGGCAGAGGCTGGGCAGCCTCAACTGTCTCACCCTCCCCGGGGAAAGACTCCTCGCGCCTGCAGCGCAATTTGGGGGCGCTGGTGGGGGACGCGGGACACGCGGCGGGCACCGCCTCCTCCGCGGAGGGATGTTGTTCCCCCTCCGCCTCATTGGGGCGGTGCCTCTTTTTGTTCCTGGGGGCGCGCGGAGTCAGGGAGACCTCCATGTCTGCCGAGGCCTCCCGCTCCGCCCCCCCCTTTTCCTTTTCTTGCCCGCGCCTGGGCCCCTCTGTGGTGGTATTCAAGGGCCCGGGCACGGGCTCGGGGCACCCCGCGCTCGCCGGTGACTGGGTTGGGCTGAGCGCGGTGGTCAGACTTTCCGGCGCACCGAGGGGACCCGCCTCGAGATGTTTCGCCTTCTTCCGCGCCTTCTTTCCGGTCGAACGCTCTCCCTCCCCCCCGCCGGAGGCCCTGAAAACAAAGGCCTCCGACGATGCCCGCGCACCCATGGCTCCCGGCACGCGGACGCAACTAGGGGGAGGGGTGGCGGCGGTGCCAGCCTTGGCCGCCTTCGGTGGTTTGGCGGCCTTGGAGGCGGGGCAGTTCTTACGAACATGCCCCACCTCCCTACAGGCATGGCACCGCACGCCGTCCGACGTCCAGAAGACGCGGTAGGCAGTCCCCTCGTGCACCACATTAAAGTTCCCCTCCGTCGTCTCCTCCCGCGCCAGCCGGACAAAGAGCTGGCGGCGGAAGGAGAACACGTGGCGCAGGCTGTTCTCCCTGAGGCCGAGCGGTATGGGGTTGATCCCCGACCTTACCTCCCCCAGTTGGTGTAGGTGAGGGAGGAGGAGCTCAGCGGGAACAAAGGGCGGGACGTTTGAAATGATGACCCTCTGCGCGGTGGCCTCGAGAGGGTCCACCGGCAGGAACGTCCCGCCCACCGTGAGCCCCTTTTCAAGGGCCAGGGACACCGCCCGCTCCGACCCCAGGAAGAACACGGCCTTCCCAGACATCTTGGAGGCTGCGACAATGGCCGAGGGGCCGACTACCCCAGCCATCGCCCGCACGCACTCCTCGATGCTCATTGTGGGGTGAGTGTAGCTCTTGACCCCGTGTTTTTTTGTTATTAGTCTGAAAGGTGGCAGGGCAGCGGCTGGCGCAGGAGGTGCCGTGGATGTGGACACCGCCTGCGCATACGACCTTGCTGGCCCTGCCACCGGCGTGGATGGGGTCGCCATCACGGGGTCCCTTTAAGGGCTACACCCACCCCAAAGTCACAGGCCTTAATGGTCTTTATTAGGCCTCTTGTAGATTGACTGAGCAGAGGAGCCCTTAATGAGGTACCTCTCCCCTAGTTGGCAATTGGGGAGGGGCCTTGCTCCCTCTGCTCAGTTGTCTTAAATGTTTTTTTTTTTAAATTAAATTTGGAAGAAAGAGGCTCTCAGAGAGAGAGGGGAGAAACAGAGTAACAGAGAAAGAGAGAGGGGGGGTGGGAAGGGGGGGGACTGCGAGGGCAGGTCTCCCCTCGCAGCTGTGGGTGGGTGCACTCCCCAGATGGCAAAACACAAAAGTCTTTGGGGTGGTCTTCAGGTGGGGGGAGAAGATGTCTTCACCTGGGGTAGCTGGAGCCACCAGGCACTCCTAACGATCTTTAATTGGGTGATTAATGAAAATCTTCAGCCTGGTAGCTCCAGCTATCCCAGGCTAGGCAATTGAGGGTGGGGGGGGTTTCAATTGTGGGGGGGGCCTAGTTGTAAGCACAGCCCCCACGCACACTACCACACACACACACACACCCCCCGCGATGTTCCGGCCCTCAGTGGTCTTCTTTCCTCCCCCCACCGATACAACAAAGTCTGTTTGGGGAAATGCACCCACACCCACCTGTAGAGATAGTAGAGTCTCCCTCCTTCCACACTGGATGTTGTTGGTTTTTCCCCCTCTCTCCAACTCTTTGCAGAAATGATAAAGATGTTGTAAAGTTTTCTTTTCTCCTCCTCTCCCTCTGGGTTAAAGTGGTGTTGAAGCCCCTTCCTTCCTTCTGTTCCTGGGCTGGTCTCAGGGCTCCCCAGGCAGGAGCTCAAGTTGATGGCTGCTCTCCTCACTGCTCACAGCTCCCACTGAGCAGGACACGCCTCCACAGCTCCCCAATTGGTCCTTGTGCATGAAACTCTTTTAGAGTCTACCTGCGAAAACATAAACATTAAACTGTGCCACCCGACCTGGGTGACACTCCAGACATTTACAAGGCCCATTTTTTTTTCCCCCCTTTTTTGTGTTTTTTTTTTGTTTTTTCTTTTTTTTTTTGTTTTTTTTTGGGCACTAAAATCACAATTTTTCCCAAGTGCCCCCTATAAAAGGGAAGGGGACACTAAAAGCACCGGCAATTAAAACAAATTAACTTTAAAACGTAAAATCAAATTAAAATTTGGTTGCCGGGCGTGATGATGCACTCCAGTCCCTCCGGTGCCCACCTCTCGCGGAAGGCCGCGAGCGTACCGGTGGACACCGCGTGCTCCATCTCCAAGGACACCCTGGACCGGATGTAAGAGCGGAAGAGAGGCAGGCAGTCAGGTTGAACGACCCCCTCGACCGCCCGCTGCCTGGACCGGCTGATGGCACCCTTGGCCGTGCCCAGGAGCAGTCCTACGAGGAGGCCTTCGGACCTACCCGCTCCCCTCCGCACAGGGTGCCCAAAGATCAGGAGAGTGGGACTGAAGTGCAGCCAGAATTTCAGGAGCAGCCCCTTCAAATAATGGAACAGGGGCTGCAACCTTGTGCACTCAATAAAAACATGGAACACGGACTCCTCCAGACCGCAGAAATTGCAGGCGGCCTGGGAGTCCGTGAACCGGCTTAAAAATTTGTTGCACGGCACTGCTCCGTGCACCACCCTCCAGGCCAAGTCCCCGATGAATAGTGGGAGGACCCCTGCGTAGAGTGCCCTCCATCGGGGACCCCCGCCTCCTCCGGACGGCAAGATGGTGCGCCATGGCGTGTCCGGACGGCCGGCGAGGATGGCAAAGTTGAGGGTGTGCAGGAGCAGCCCGTACAGGAAACCCCTCCGCGCGGAACTGAAAGGCACGGAGGGGATTTCCCCGAGGCGGCTCAAGTTGTGAGGCGCCGGCCCCCGAGGGAGGTTCCGGGGTTTGGCGCCGATGAGGAATTCCGTCCGGACGGGGGTCAGTTCGGACGGGATCTCCCCACGTGCTTGAGCCTCCTCGATACACCTAACGGAGTCAGGGCCCAGAGCTGTTTTTAGCGACTCGATGGCATCGGCCGCGCGGCGGACGTTGGCAGAATTTAGGCGCCGCGCCAGCGTGACTGGCGCCATCCAGCCCGCTCCTCCGCCATCGAGCAGGTCCCTGACCCTGGTCACCTCACCAGCCACAGCCCTCTCTTCCGACCGCCACATGAAGCCTCGGCCGTGGAGGTACGGATTCCCGAGCAGCGGCTCCTGCAGGACGGCCGCCACTCCAGCCGGCGGAGAGCTGCGCTTGGTGGAGACTTTGTTCCAGACCCTGATGAGTTCCCTGTAAAAGACAGGCAGCTCCCGGAGGGCGGTCCTGGCACCCCCCAAGTTCACAAACAGGAGCTGCGTGTCATAATTGAGGTCGAGCTGCTGGCGGAAGAAATACCTCGCCAGAGCACACCACCTAGGAGGGGGCTCGACGTAAAGGTATCTCTGCAGGGTCTGAAGACGGAAAGTCGCGAGCTGGGCGCTGACGCACACCAACGACTGACCGCCCTCCTCAAGCGGGAGACTCAAGACCGCGACAGAGACCCAGTGCTTCCTGTTGTTCCAGAAGAAGTCCACCAGCTTCTTCTGTATCTTGGCGACAAACGCAGGGGGAGGGGTCAAAGTGACCAGCCGGTACCACAGCATTGCGGCCACCAGCTGGTTTATGACTAGCGCTCGACCCCTGTAGGACAGCACTCGGAGCAGTCCTGTCCAGCGCCCTAGGCGAGCGGCGACCTTGGCCTCCAGCTCCTGCCAGTTCGCCGGCCAGGCTTCCTCGTCGGGGCTAAGGTAGACTCCCAGATAGAGGAGATGGGTCGTGCTCCAGGCAAAAGGCCTGAGCTCCTCCGGCAGGGAGTCCACCCGCCACTGACCCACCAGGAGTCCGGAACATTTCTCCCAGTTGATCCTGGCGGAGGACGCGGCCGAGTAAATCTCCTGGCACTCACGCATCCTCCGCAGGTCAGCGGGATCCTCTACCGCGAGGAGCACGTCATCGGCGTAAGCCGAGAGGACAACCTCCACGCCCGGCCCTTGCAGAGCCAGTCCCGTCAACCTCGTCCGCAAGAGGCGCAGGAAAGGCTCCACGCAAACGGCGTATAACTGGCCGGACATGGGGCATCCCTGGCGCACCCCTCTCCTAAAGCGAAGGGGCGCCGTCAAGGACCCGTTAACCTTAATCAGACACTCCGCGGCGGCGTACAAAAGTCGGATCCGGGCGACGAAATGCGTCCCGAACCCGAAAGCGCGCAGAGTTCCGAGCAGATAGTCGTGATCCACCCTGTCGAACGCCTTCTCTTGGTCGAGGGATAGGAAGGCGACCGACAGACCAGCCTCCTGGGAACAATGGATGAGGTCCCGGACCAGATGGATGTTATCGTGGATTGTCCGGCCCGGGACCGTGTATGACTGGTCGGGGTGGATCATGTGGTCCAGCACGGCACCAAGGCGAGCAGACATCGCCCTGGCGAAGATTTTGTAGTCCGTGCTGAGGAGGGAGACCGGGCGCCAGTTCTTAAGGAGGCGGAGATCGCCCTTCTTAGGCAGCAGGACGATGACTGCCCTGCGCCAAGAGAGGGGCATCTCCCCGGTCGCCAGACTTTCCCCCAGGACCCGCGCGTAGTCGCTCCCCAGGACGTCCCAGAACGCCCTGTGGAACTCCACGGTCAGCCCGTCCAGCCCCGGGGATTTTCCCCTCGAGAGCCGGGCGAGGGCACCGGTCAGCTCCGCCAGGCTTAGCGGAGCTTCCAGATTTTCGGCGCCCTCCGGGCTGACCTTCGGCAGGTCCTCCCACAAAACTCTACGCGCTTCCTCGCTGGACGGATCCGGAGAGAACAGAGCCCCGTAATATTCACGGACCCTGTTGTTGACGCCCTCCGGATCCGAGACGAGAGAGCCGTCGTCGGCCAGCAGCGTCAAGAGCTGCTTACGGACACTCTGCCTTTTTTCCAGCGAGTAGAAGAAGGGGGAGCCGCGGTCCAGATCCCGCAGGAACCGGATCCGCGACCTCACGAACGCGCCTCGGGACCCGACGAGCTGCAGGTCCTTCAGCGCGGCCTTCTTCGCTTCGTACACCGTCCGCAGGGCCGGGTCCTGGACGACTTGACCGAGACGGGCTTCCAGGTCGAGCACCTCTTTTTCTAGGCGCCCGACTCTGGCCGCCCGCCTCTTGGTCGACCCCCTCGCGTACTCTTGACAGAAGACGCGGACGTGAGCCTTGCCCACGTCCCACCATAGCCTCAAGGAGGGGAAGCCCCCCTGCTTCCTTCTCCAGTCGGACCAGAATCGACGGAACGAGTCCTGGAACCGCACGTCCTCCAGCAGCCGGTTGTTAAAGTGCCAGTACGCGGACCCCGTCCTCGCGCGGAGCGAAGCGAGCTCCGCCCACACCAGGTGGTGGTCCGAACACGGCACCGGCCGCATGGAGGCCGCCGGGACGCAGGAAACGTACGCCCGAGACACGTAAAGGCGGTCGACTCTAGACCATCCAACTCCAGGCCTCACCCAAGTAAAGGCGCTGGAGTCGGGGTGGAGATTTCGCCAGACGTCCACCAAGTCGAAGGACCCGACCAGGTCCCTCAACTTCTCCATCGCCGTCATGCACTGCGGGGCACCGGAGCGGTCCCTCGCCTCGAGGGTGCAGTTAAAATCCCCCCCGAGGACAATGCAGTCGCCGACGTCGACGGAGCCAAGAAGAGCGGACACCTCTTCAAAGAAGCGCGTTTGCTGCGGGCCGGGATGAGGGGCGTACACGTTCACGAGATGGAGCGGCACGTCCCCCAGGCGAACCGTTACGTGCAGCAAGCGGCCTGGCACGGGCTCCTCGACCCCCAAGATCTCCGGCTGAAAATGCGGGCCTAGCAAGATGGCCACCCCACTAGAAATGGCGGTGAGGTGGCTCATGCGGACCTCTCCTTGCCATTCCAGGAGCCACGTGGCTTCGTCTCCCGGAACGGTGTGGGTTTCTTGCAGGAAGCACACCGCATATTTCCCCTCCCGCAGCAGCGAAAAATTGTCAAATCTACGGCGTGCCCCTCTGCCGCCGTTGATGTTGAGGCTGGCTATGGTTATCTTCATGGCAAAAGCATAGTGCAACCTCTACCTTAACCTATTGTGGGGGAGGGAGCGGAGTCTTTTGTTGAACTCCGCTCCCTCCGCAGCCCAGCGAGGAGTCCCTCGAGCTCGCGCAGCTCAAGGTGCTGCTCCTTTGTCAAGGGCCCGCCCGCGGCCAAGGTTTTAACGGCGGCGCGGACGGACCCCTTGATCAGCTCCGGCTCGGACCATTTTTCCAGGGCCAGTCGGGCTTGGTCGCGGCGACCCCGGCTCTGGGCCAAAAAGTCCCGGAGTTCCTTTGCAGGAACGAGGAGGGCCTCAGCGGCGGCCGCGAGCAGATCCACCGCCTCACTGGCGGTGGTCTCTAGGTCTTCACCCGCGTCCCCCACCGAGTCCCCGTCCTCCTCCGGGAGGTGGCCGCCAGCAGCCGGCCCATCGACCGCACAAGGTACGGCAAATGAACCGGCCGCTCCAACCGGCCCTGGCACTGCCCCGATCCCACCCCCAGGATCGTCGGCAGAGGAGTCCCCACTGGGCTCTTTTAAAAATGGTGCCGGGTCGGGAAATGACAGCGGAAGGGGTTCCCCCTCCGCCCCAGGAACCGGAGAACAAGGAGAGACCCGGCCATAGGAAATCCCCAGGCCCTCCAAGTGCTCCAGCTCCAAAGTAAGGGGCGAGGGTGGGTGTTCCTCCCCCTCCCCGCTGCCACCCCCCGGCCCAGCATCTACAGTGTCATAATTATTTAATTTTTTTTCTGCCGGTTCGAGCGACTCCCGGGGGAAGTTGGATAATAGCTGGGCGGGCTCAGGTTCGGCCTTTTCGGCCTCGCCCGCCTCAGTCCCCGGGACGCCCGGCCCGGTGGCTACGCATTCCTCCGCGGTCCCCACGCCCCCCACGACAGGCAGATCTTCCACTCCATCCCCGGGAGGCAGAGGCTGGGCAGCCTCAACTGTCTCACCCTCCCCGGGGAAAGACTCCTCGCGCCTGCAGCGCAATTTGGGGGCGCTGGTGGGGGACGCGGGACACGCGGCGGGCACCGCCTCCTCCGCGGAGGGATGTTGTTCCCCCTCCGCCTCATTGGGGCGGTGCCTCTTTTTGTTCCTGGGGGCGCGCGGAGTCAGGGAGACCTCCATGTCTGCCGAGGCCTCCCGCTCCGCCCCCCCCTTTTCCTTTTCTTGCCCGCGCCTGGGCCCCTCTGTGGTGGTATTCAAGGGCCCGGGCACGGGCTCGGGGCACCCCGCGCTCGCCGGTGACGGGGTTGGGCTGAGCGCGGTGGTCAAATTATCCGGCGCACTGAGGGGACCCGCCTCTTGATGTTTTGTCTTCTTCCGCGCCTTCTTTCCGGTCGGACGCTCTCCCTCCCCCCCGCCGGAGGCCCTGAAAACAAAGGCCTCCGACGATGCCCGCGAACCCATGGCTCCCGGCACGCGGACGCAACTAGGGGGAGGGGTGGCGGCGGCGCCAGCCTTGGCCGCCTTCGGTGGTTTGGCGGCCTTGGAGGCGGGGCAGTTCTTGCGAACGTGCCCCACCTCCCTGCAGGCATGGCACCGCACGCCGTCCGACGTCCAGAAGACGCGGTAGGCAGTCCCCTCGTGCACCACATTAAAATGACCTTCCGTCGTCTCCTCCCGCGCCAGCCGGACAAAGAGCTGGCGGCGGAAGGAGAACACGTGGCGCAGGCTGTTCTCCCTGAGGCCGAGCGGTATGGGGTTGATCCCTGACCTTACCTCCCCCAGTTGTTGTAGGTGAGGGAGGAGGAGCTCAGCGGAAACAAAGGGCGGGACGTTTGAAACGATGACCCTCTGCGCGGTGGCCTCGAGAGGGTCCACCGGCAGGAACGTCCCGCCCACCGTGAGCCCCTTTTCAAGGGCCAGGGACACCGCCCGCTCCGACCCCAGGAAGAACACGGCCTTCCCAGACATCTTGGAGGCTGCGACAATGGCCGAGGGGCCGACTACCCCAGCCATCGCCCGCACGCACTCCTCAATGCTCATTGTGGGGTGAGTGTAGCTCTTGACCCCGTGTTTCCTGGTTATAAGTCTGAATGGTGGCAGGGCAGCGGGTGGCGCAGGAGGTGCCGTGGATGTGGACACCGCCTGCGCATACGTCCTTGCTGGCCCTGCCACCGGCGTGGATGGGGTCGCCATCACGGGGTCCCTTTAAGGGCTACACCCACCCCAAAGTCACAGGCCTTAATGGTCTTAATTAGGCCTCTTATCTAAAAGACTGAAGCAGAGGAGCTCTTAACGAGGTACCTCTCCCCTCGTTGACAATTGGGGAGAGGCCTTGCTCCCTCTGCTCAGTTGTCTTAATTGGGTTTTTTTTATTAATTTGGAAGGAAAGGGTTCTCAGAGAGAGAGGGGAGAAACAGAGGGTAACGGAGAAAGAGAGAGGGGGGTGGGAAGGGGGGGGGGCTGCGAGGGCAGGTCTCCCCTCGCAGCTGTGGGTGGGTGCACTCCCCAGATGGCAAAACACAAAAGTCTTTGGGGTGGTCTTCAGGTGGGGGGAGAAGATGTCTTCACCTGGGGTAGCTGGAGCCACCAGGCACTCCTAACGATCCTCAATAGGGTGATTAATGACTCTTCAGCCTGGTAGCTCCAGCTATCCCAGGCTAGGCAAATGTGGGGGGGGTGGGGGTGGGGGGGGCCCAGTTGTAAGCACAGCCCCCACGCACACTACCACACACACACACACACCCCCCGCGATGTTCCGGCCCTCAGTGGTCTTCTTTCCTCCCCCCACCGATACAACAAAGTCTGTTTGGGGAAATGCACCCACACCCACCTGTAGAGATAGTAGAGTCTCCCTCCTTCCACACTGGATGTTGTTTGTCTTTTCCCCCTCTCTCCAACTCCTTGCAGAATGATGAAGTTGTTGCAAAGTTTTCTGTTCTCCTCCTCTCCCTCTGGATAAAGTTGATGGTGAAGCCCCTTCCTTCCTTCTCTTCCTGGGCTGGTCTCAGGGCTCTCCAGGCAGGAGCTCAAGTTGCTTGCTGCTCCCCTCACTGCTCACAGCTCCTACTGTGCAGGACACGCCTCCACAGCTCCCCAATTGGTCCTTGTGCATGAAACTCTTTTAGAGTCTACCTGCGGAAACATAAAACATTAAAGAGTGCCACCCGACCTGGGTGACACTCCAGACATTTCCAAGGCCCTTTTTTTCCCCCCTTTTTTTTTTTTTTTTTTTTTTTTTTTTTTTTTTTTTTTTTTTTTTGGTTTTTTTTTTGGGCACTAAAATCACAATTTTTCCCCAGTGCCCCCTATAAAAGGGAAGGGGACACTAAAAGCACCGGCAATTAAAACAAATTAACTTTAAAACGTAAAATCAAATTAAAATTTGGTTGCCGGGCGTGATGATGCACTCCAGTCCCT
The DNA here is from genome assembly GCF_044704955.1 of Pristiophorus japonicus. Classification (NCBI taxonomy): domain Eukaryota; kingdom Metazoa; phylum Chordata; class Chondrichthyes; family Pristiophoridae; genus Pristiophorus; species Pristiophorus japonicus. The sequence goes on from NC_091981.1 coordinate 206,014,398, forward strand.
CCGGTGCCCACCTCTCGCGGAAGGCCGCGAGCGTACCGGTGGACACCGCGTGCTCCATCTCCAAGGACACCCTGGACCGGATGTAAGAGCGGAAGAGAGGCAGGCAGTCAGGTTGAACGACCCCCTCGACCGCCCGCTGCCTGGACCGGCTGATGGCACCCTTGGCCGTGCCCAGGAGCAGTCCTACGAGGAGGCCCTCGGACCTACCCGCTCCCCTCCGCACAGGGTGCCCAAAGATCAGGAGAGTGGGACTGAAGTGCAGCCAGAATTTCAGGAGCAGCCCCTTCAAATAGTGGAACAGGGGCTGCAACCTTGTGCATTCAATAAAAACATGGAATACGGACTCCTCCAGACCGCAGAAATTGCAGGCGGCCTGGGAGTCCGTGAACCGGCTTAAAAATTTGTTGCACGGCACTGCTCCGTGCACCACCCTCCAGGCCAAGTCCCCGATGAATAGTGGGAGGACCCCTGCGTAGAGTGCCCTCCATCGGGGACCCCCGCCTCCTCCGGACGGCAAGATGGTGCGCCATGGCGTGTCCGGACGGCCGGCGAGGATGGCAAAGTTGAGGGTGTGCAGGAGCAGCCCGTACAGGAAACCCCTCCGCGCGGAACTGAAAGGCACGGAGGGGATTTCCCCGAGGCGGCTCAAGTTGTGAGGCGCCGGCCCCCGAGGGAGGTTCCGGGGTTTGGCGCCGATGAGGAATTCCGTCCGGACGGGGGTCAGTTCGGACGGGATCTCCCCACGTGCTTGAGCCTCCTCGATACACCTAACGGAGTCAGGGCCCAGAGCTGTTTTTAGCGACTCGATGGCATCGGCCGCGCGGCGGACGTTGGCAGAATTTAGGCGCCGCGCCAGCGTGACTGGCGCCATCCAGCCCGCTCCTCCGCCATCGAGCAGGTCCCTGACCCTGGTCACCTCACCAGCCACAGCCCTCTCTTCCGACCGCCACATGAAGCCTCGGCCGTGGAGGTACGGATTCCCGAGCAGCGGCTCCTGCAGGACGGCCGCCACTCCAGCCGGCGGAGAGCTGCGCTTGGTGGAGACTTTGTTCCAGACCCTGATGAGTTCCCTGTAAAAGACAGGCAGCTCCCGGAGGGCGGTCCTGGCACCCCCCAAGTTCACAAACAGGAGCTGCGTGTCATAATTGAGGTCGAGCTGCTGGCGGAAGAAATACCTCGCCAGAGCACACCACCTAGGAGGGGGCTCGACGTAAAGGTATCTCTGCAGGGTCTGAAGACGGAAAGTCGCGAGCTGGGCGCTGACGCACACCAATGACTGACCGCCCTCCTCAAGCGGGAGACTCAAGACCGCGACAGAGACCCAGTGCTTCCTGTTGTTCCAGAAGAAGTCCACCAGCTTCTTCTGTATCTTGGCGACAAACGCAGGGGGAGGGGTCAAAGTGACCAGCCGGTACCACAGCATTGCGGCCACCAGCTGGTTTATGACTAGCGCTCGACCCCTGTAGGACAGCACTCGGAGCAGTCCTGTCCAGCGCCCTAGGCGAGCGGCGACCTTGGCCTCCAGCTCCTGCCAGTTCGCCGGCCAGGCTTCCTCGTCGGGGCTAAGGTAGACTCCCAGATAGAGGAGATGGGTCGTGCTCCAGGCAAAAGGCCTGAGCTCCTCCGGCAGGGAGTCCACCCGCCACTGACCCACCAGGAGTCCGGAACATTTCTCCCAGTTGATCCTGGCGGAGGACGCGGCCGAGTAAATCTCCTGGCACTCACGCATCCTCCGCAGGTCAGCGGGATCCTCTACCGCGAGGAGCACGTCATCGGCGTAAGCCGAGAGGACGACCTCCACGCCCGGCCCTTGCAGAGCCAGTCCCGTCAACCTCGTCCGCAAGAGGCGCAGGAAAGGCTCCACGCAAACGGCGTATAACTGGCCGGACATGGGGCATCCCTGGCGCACCCCTCTCCTAAAGCGAAGGGGCGCCGTCAAGGACCCGTTAACCTTAATCAGACACTCCGCGGCGGCGTACAAAAGTCGGATCCGGGCGACGAAATGCGTCCCGAACCCGAAAGCGCGCAGAGTTCCGAGCAGATAGTCGTGATCCACCCTGTCGAACGCCTTCTCTTGGTCGAGGGATAGGAAGGCGACCGACAGACCAGCCTCCTGGGAGCAATGGATGAGGTCCCGGACCAGATGGATGTTGTCGTGGATCGTCCGGCCCGGGACCGTGTATGACTGGTCGGGGTGAATCATGTGGTCCAGCACGGCACCAAGGCGAGCAGACATCGCCCTGGCGAAGATTTTGTAGTCCGTGCTGAGGAGGGAGACCGGGCGCCAGTTCTTAAGGAGGCGGAGATCGCCCTTCTTAGGCAGCAGGACGATGACTGCCCTGCGCCAAGAGAGGGGCATCTCCCCGGTCGCCAGACTTTCCCCCAGGACCCGCGCGTAGTCGCTCCCCAGGACGTCCCAGAACGCCCTGTGGAACTCCACGGTCAGCCCGTCCAGCCCCGGGGATTTTCCCCTCGAGAGCCGGGCGAGGGCACCGGTCAGCTCCGCCAGGCTTAGCGGAGCTTCCAGATTTTCGGCGCCCTCCGGGCTGACCTTCGGCAGGTCCTCCCACAAAACTCTACGCGCTTCCTCGCTGGACGGATCCGGAGAGAACAGAGCCCCGTAATATTCACGGACCCTGTTGTTGACGCCCTCCGGATCCGAGACGAGAGAGCCGTCGTCGGCCAGCAGCGTCAAGAGCTGCTTACGGGCACTCTGCCTTTTTTCCAGCGAGTAGAAGAAGGGGGAGCCGCGGTCCAGATCCCGCAGGAACCGGATCCGCGACCTCACGAACGCGCCTCGGGACCCGACGAGCTGCAGGTCCTTCAGCGCGGCCTTCTTCGCTTCGTACACCGTCCGCAGGGCCGGGTCCTGGACGACTTGACCGAGACGGGCTTCCAGGTCGAGCACCTCTTTTTCTAGGCGCCCGACTCTGGCCGCCCGCCTCTTGGTCGACCCCCTCGCGTACTCTTGACAGAAGACGCGGACGTGAGCCTTGCCCACGTCCCACCATAGCCTCAAGGAGGGGAAGCCCCCCTGCTTCCTTCTCCAGTCAGACCAGAATCGACGGAACGAGTCCTGGAACCGCACGTCCTCCAGCAGCCGGTTGTTAAAGTGCCAGTACGCGGACCCCGTCCTCGCGCGGAGCGAAGCGAGCTCCGCCCACACCAGGTGGTGGTCCGAACACGGCACCGGCCGCATGGAGGCCGCCGGGACGCAGGAAACGTACGCCCGAGACACGTAAAGGCGGTCGACTCTAGACCATCCAACTCCAGGCCTCACCCAAGTAAAGGCGCTGGAGTCGGGGTGGAGATTTCGCCAGACGTCCACCAAGTCGAAGGACCCGACCAGGTCCCTCAACTTCTCCATCGCCGTCATGCACTGCGGGGCACCGGAGCGGTCCCTCGCCTCGAGGGTGCAGTTAAAATCCCCCCCGAGGACAATGCAGTCGCCGACGTCGACGGAGCCAAGAAGAGCGGACACCTCTTCAAAGAAGCGCGTTTGCTGCGGGCCGGGATGAGGGGCGTACACGTTCACGAGATGGAGCGGCACGTCCCCCAGGCGAACCGTTACGTGCAGCAAGCGGCCTGGCACGGGCTCCTCGACCCCCAAGATCTCCGGCTGAAAATGCGGGCCCAGCAAGATGGCCACCCCACTAGAAATGGCGGTGAGGTGGCTCATGCGGACCTCTCCTTGCCATTCCAGGAGCCACGTGGCTTCGTCTCCCGGAACGGTGTGGGTTTCTTGCAGGAAGCACACCGCATATTTCCCCTCCCGCAGGAGCGAAAAATTGTCAAATCTACGGCGTGCCCCTCTGCCGCCGTTGATGTTGAGGCTGGCTATGGTTATCTTCATGGCAAAAGCATAGTGCAACCTCTACCTTAACCTATTGAGGGGGAGGGAGCGGAGTCTTTTGTTGAACTCCGCTCCCTCCGCAGCCCAGCGAGGAGTCCCTCGAGCTCGCGCAGCTCAAGGTGCTGCTCCTTTGTCAAGGGCCCGCCCGCGGCCAAGGTTTTAACGGCGGCGCGGACGGACCCCTTGATCAGCTCCGGCTCGGACCATTTTTCCAGGGCCAGTCGGGCTTGGTCGCGGCGACCCCGGCTCTGGGCCAAAAAGTCCCGGAGTTCCTTTGCAGGAACGAGGAGGGCCTCAGCGGCGGCCGCGAGCAGATCCACCGCCTCCCTGGCGGTGGTCTCTAGGTCTTCACCCGCGTCCCCCACCGAGTCCCCGTCCTCCTCCGGGAGGTGGCCGCCAGCAGCCGGCCCATCGACCGCACAAGGTACGGCAAATGAACCGGCCGCTCCAACCGGCCCTGGCACTGCCCCGATCCCACCCCCAGGATCGTCGGCAGAGGAGTCCCCACTGGGCTCTTTTAAAAATGGTGCTGGGTCGGGAAATGACAGCGGAAGGGGTTCCCCCTCCGCCCCAGGAACCGGAGAACAAGGAGAGACCCGGCCATAGGAAATCCCCAGGCCCTCCAAGTGCTCCAGCTCCAAAGTAAGGGGCGAGGGTGGGTGTTCCTCCCCCTCCCCGCTGCCACCCCCCGGCCCAGCATCTACAGTGTCATAATTATTTGTTTCATTCTCTGCCGGGTCGAGCAAATCCCGGGGGAAGTTGGGTAATAGCTGGGCGGGCTCAGGTTCGGCCTTTTCGGCCCCGCCCGCCTCAGTCCCCGGGACGCCCGGCCCGGCGGCTACGCATTCCTCCGCGGTCCCCACGCCCCCCACGACAGGCAGATCTTCCACTCCATCCCCGGGAGGCAGAGGCTGGGCAGCCTCAACTGTCTCACCCTCCCCGGGGAAAGACTCCTCGCGCCTGCAGCGCAATTTGGGGGCGCTGGTGGGGGACGCGGGACACGCGGCGGGCACCGCCTCCTCCGCGGAGGGATGTTGTTCCCCCTCCGCCTCATTGGGGCGGTGCCTCTTTTTGTTCCTGGGGGCGCGCGGAGTCAGGGAGACCTCCATGTCTGCCGAGGCCTCCCGCTCCGCCCCCCCCTTTTCCTTTTCTTGCCCGCGCCTGGGCCCCTCTGTGGTGGTATTCAAGGGCCCGGGCACGGGCTCGGGGCACCCCGCGCTCGCCGGTGACTGGGTTGGGCTGAGCGCGGTGGTCAGACTTTCCGGCGCACCGAGGGGACCCGCCTCTAGATGTTTCTCCTTCTTCCGCGCCTTCTTTCCGGTCGGACGCTCTCCCTCCCCCCCGCCGGAGGCCCTGAAAACAAAGGCCTCCGACGATGCCCGCGCACCCATGGCTCCCGGCACGCGGACGCAACTAGGGGGAGGGGTGGCGGCGGCGCCAGCCTTGGCCGCCTTCGGTGGTTTGGCGGCCTTGGAGGCAGGGCAGTTCTTGCGAACGTGCCCCACCTCCCTGCAGGCATGGCACCGCACGCCGTCCGACGTCCAGAAGACGCGGTAGGCAGTCCCCTCGTGCACCACATTAAAATGACCTTCCGTCGTCTCCTCCCGCGCCAGCCGGACAAAGAGCTGGCGGCGGAAGGAGAACACGTGGCGCAGGCTGTTCTCCCTGAGGCCGAGCGGTATGGGGTTGATCCCTGACCTTACCTCCCCCAGTTGTTGTAGGTGAGGGAGGAGGAGCTCAGCGGAAACAAAGGGCGGGACGTTTGAAACGATGACCCTCTGCGCGGTGGCCTCGAGAGGGTCCACCGGCAGGAACGTCCCGCCCACCGTGAGCCCCTTTTCAAGGGCCAGGGACACCGCCCGCTCCGACCCCAGGAAGAACACGGCCTTCCCAGACATCTTGGAGGCTGCGACAATGGCCGAGGGGCCGACTACCCCAGCCATCGCCCGCACGCACTCCTCAATGCTCATTGTGGGGTGAGTGTAGCTCTTGACCCCGTGTTTCCTGGTTATAAGTCTGAATGGTGGCAGGGCAGCGGGTGGCGCAGGAGGTGCCGTGGATGTGGACACCGCCTGCGCATACGTCCTTGCTGGCCCTGCCACCGGCGTGGATGGGGTCGCCATCACGGGGTCCCTTTAAGGGCTACACCCACCCCAAAGTCACAGGCCTTAATGGTCTTAATTAGGCCTCTTATCTAAAAGACTGAAGCAGAGGAGCTCTTAACGAGGTACCTCTCCCCTCGTTGACAATTGGGGAGAGGCCTTGCTCCCTCTGCTCAGTTGTCTTAATTGGGTTTTTTTTATTAATTTGGAAGGAAAGGGTTCTCAGAGAGAGAGGGGAGAAACAGAGGGTAACGGAGAAAGAGAGAGGGGGGTGGGAAGGGGGGGGGGCTGCGAGGGCAGGTCTCCCCTCGCAGCTGTGGGTGGGTGCACTCCCCAGATGGCAAAACACAAAAGTCTTTGGGGTGGTCTTCAGGTGGGGGGAGAAGATGTCTTCACCTGGGGTAGCTGGAGCCACCAGGCACTCCTAACGATCCTCAATAGGGTGATTAATGACTCTTCAGCCTGGTAGCTCCAGCTATCCCAGGCTAGGCAAATGTGGGGGGGGTGGGGGTGGGGGGGGCCCAGTTGTAAGCACAGCCCCCACGCACACTACCACACACACACACACACCCCCCGCGATGTTCCGGCCCTCAGTGGTCTTCTTTCCTCCCCCCACCGATACAACAAAGTCTGTTTGGGGAAATGCACCCACACCCACCTGTAGAGATAGTAGAGTCTCCCTCCTTCCACACTGGATGTTGTTTGTCTTTTCCCCCTCTCTCCAACTCCTTGCAGAATGATGAAGTTGTTGCAAAGTTTTCTGTTCTCCTCCTCTCCCTCTGGATAAAGTTGATGGTGAAGCCCCTTCCTTCCTTCTCTTCCTGGGCTGGTCTCAGGGCTCTCCAGGCAGGAGCTCAAGTTGCTTGCTGCTCCCCTCACTGCTCACAGCTCCTACTGTGCAGGACACGCCTCCACAGCTCCCCAATTGGTCCTTGTGCATGAAACTCTTTTAGAGTCTACCTGCGAAAACATAAACATTAAACTGTGCCACCCGACCTGGGTGACACTCCAGACATTTACAAGGCCCATTTTTTTTTCCCCCCTTTTTTGTGTTTTTTTTTTTGTTTTTTCTTTTTTTTTTTGTTTTTTTTTTTTGGGCACTAAAATCACAATTTTTCCCCAGTGCCCCCTATAAAAGGGAAGGGGACACTAAAAGCACCGGCAATTAAAACAAATTAACTTTAAAACGTAAAATCAAATTAAAATTTGGTTGCCGGGCGTGATGATGCACTCCAGTCCCTCCGGTGCCCACCTCTCGCGGAAGGCCGCGAGCGTACCGGTGGACACCGCGTGCTCCATCTCCAAGGACACCCTGGACCGGATGTAAGAGCGGAAGAGAGGCAGGCAGTCAGGTTGAACGACCCCCTCGACCGCCCGCTGCCTGGACCGGCTGATGGCACCCTTGGCCGTGCCCAGGAGCAGTCCTACGAGGAGGCCTTCGGACCTACCCGCTCCCCTCCGCACAGGGTGCCCAAAGATCAGGAGAGTGGGACTGAAGTGCAGCCAGAATTTCAGGAGCAGCCCCTTCAAATAATGGAACAGGGGCTGCAACCTTGTGCATTCCATAAAAACATGGAACACGGACTCCTCCAGACCGCAGAAATTGCAGGCGGCCTGGGAGTCCGTGAACCGGCTTAAAAATTTGTTGCACGGTACTGCTCCGTGCACCACCCTCCAGGCCAAGTCCCCGATGAATAGTGGGAGGACCCCTGCGTAGAGTGCCCTCCATCGGGGACCCCCGCCTCCTCCGGACGGCAAGATGGTACGCCATGGCGTGTCCGGACGGCCGGCGAGGATGGCAAAGTTGAGGGTGTGCAGGAGCAGCCCGTACAGGAAACCCCTCCGCGCGGAACTGAAAGGCACGGAGGGGATTTCCCCGAGGCGGCTCAAGTTGTGAGGCGCCGGCCCCCGAGGGAGGTTCCGGGGTTTGGCGCCGATGAGGAATTCCGTCCGGACGGGGGTCAGTTCGGACGGGATCTCCCCACGTGCTTGAGCCTCCTCGATGCACCTAACGGAGTCAGGGCCCAGAGCTGTTTTTAGCGACTCGATGGCATCGGCCGCGCGGCGGACGTTGGCAGAATTTAGGCGCCGCGCCAGCGTGACTGGCGCCATCCAGCCCGCTCCTCCGCCATCGAGCAGGTCCCTGACCCTGGTCACCTCACCAGCCACAGCCCTCTCTTCCGACCGCCACATGAAGCCTCGGCCGTGGAGGTACGGATTCCCGAGCAGCGGCTCCTGCAGGACGGCCGCCACTCCAGCCGGCGGAGAGCTGCGCTTGGTGGAGACTTTGTTCCAGACCCTGATGAGTTCCCTGTAAAAGACAGGCAGCTCCCGGAGGGCGGTCCTGGCACCCCCCAAGTTCACAAACAGGAGCTGCGTGTCATAATTGAGGTCGAGCTGCTGGCGGAAGAAATACCTCGCCAGAGCACACCACCTAGGAGGGGGCTCGACGTAAAGGTATCTCTGCAGGGTCTGAAGACGGAAAGTCGCGAGCTGGGCGCTGACGCACACCAACGACTGACCGCCCTCCTCAAGCGGGAGACTCAAGACCGCGACAGAGACCCAGTGCTTCCTGTTGTTCCAGAAGAAGTCCACCAGCTTCTTCTGTATCTTGGCGACAAACGCAGGGGGAGGGGTCAAAGTGACCAGCCGGTACCACAGCATTGCGGCCACCAGCTGGTTTATGACTAGCGCTCGACCCCTGTAGGACAGCACTCGGAGCAGTCCTGTCCAGCGCCCTAGGCGAGCGGCGACCTTGGCCTCCAGCTCCTGCCAGTTCGCCGGCCAGGCTTCCTCGTCGGGGCTAAGGTAGACTCCCAGATAGAGGAGATGGGTCGTGCTCCAGGCAAAAGGCCTGAGCTCCTCCGGCAGGGAGTCCACCCGCCACTGACCCACCAGGAGTCCGGAACATTTCTCCCAGTTGATCCTGGCGGAGGACGCGGCCGAGTAAATCTCCTGGCACTCACGCATCCTCCGCAGGTCAGCGGGATCCTCTACCGCGAGGAGCACGTCATCGGCGTAAGCCGAGAGGACGACCTCCACGCCCGGCCCTTGCAGAGCCAGTCCCGTCAACCTCGTCCGCAAGAGGCGCAGGAAAGGCTCCACGCAAACGGCGTATAACTGGCCGGACATGGGGCATCCCTGGCGCACCCCTCTCCTAAAGCGAAGGGGCGCCGTCAAGGACCCGTTAACCTTAATCAGACACTCCGCGGCGGCGTACAAAAGTCGGATCCGGGCGACGAAATGCGTCCCGAACCCGAAAGCGCGCAGAGTTCCGAGCAGATAGTCGTGATCCACCCTGTCGAACGCCTTCTCTTGGTCGAGGGATAGGAAGGCGACCGACAGACCAGCCTCCTGGGAACAATGGATGAGGTCCCGGACCAGATGGATGTTATCGTGGATTGTCCGGCCCGGGACCGTGTATGACTGGTCGGGGTGGATCATGTGGTCCAGCACGGCACCAAGGCGAGCAGACATCGCCCTGGCGAGGATTTTGTAGTCCGTGCTGAGGAGGGAGACCGGGCGCCAGTTCTTAAGGAGGCGGAGATCGCCCTTCTTAGGCAGCAGGACGATGACTGCCCTGCGCCAAGAGAGGGGCATCTCCCCGGTCGCCAGACTTTCCCCCAGGACCCGCGCGTAGTCGCCCCCCAGGACGTCCCAGAACGCCCTGTGGAACTCCACGGTCAGCCCGTCCAGCCCCGGGGATTTTCCCCTCGAGAGCCGGGCGAGGGCACCGGTCAGCTCCGCCAGGCTTAGCGGAGCTTCCAGATTTTCGGCGCCCTCCGGGCCGACCTTCGGCAGGTCCTCCCACAAAACTCTACGCGCTTCCTCGCTGGACGGATCCGGAGAGAACAGAGCCCCGTAATATTCACGGACCCTGTTGTTGACGCCCTCCGGATCCGAGACGAGAGAGCCGTCGTCGGCCAGCAGCGTCAAGAGCTGCTTACGGACACTCTGCCTTTTTTCCAGCGAGTAGAAGAAGGGGGAGCCGCGGTCCAGATCCCGCAGGAACCGGATCCGCGACCTCACGAACGCGCCTCGGGACCCGACGAGCTGCAGGTCCTTCAGCGCGGCCTTCTTCGCTTCGTACACCGTCCGCAGGGCCGGGTCCTGGACGACTTGACCGAGACGGCCTTCCAGGTCGAGCACCTCTTTTTCTAGGCGCCCGACTCTGGCCGCCCGCCTCTTGGTCGACCCCCTCGCGTACTCTTGACAGAAGACGCGGACGTGAGCCTTGCCCACGTCCCACCATAGCCTCAAGGAGGGGAAGCCCCCCTGCTTCCTTCTCCAGTCGGACCAGAATCGACGGAACGAGTCCTGGAACCGCACGTCCTCCAGCAGCCGGTTGTTAAAGTGCCAGTACGCGGACCCCGTCCTCGCGCGGAGCGAAGCGAGCTCCGCCCACACCAGGTGGTGGTCCGAACACGGCACCGGCCGCATGGAGGCCGCCGGGACGCAGGAAACGTACGCCCGAGACACGTAAAGGCGGTCGACTCTAGACCATCCAACTCCAGGCCTCACCCAAGTAAAGGCGCTGGAGTCGGGGTGGAGATTTCGCCAGACGTCCACCAAGTCGAAGGACCCGACCAGGTCCCTCAACTTCTCCATCGCCGTCATGCACTGCGGGGCACCGGAGCGGTCCCTCGCCTCGAGGGTGCAGTTAAAATCCCCCCCGAGGACAATGCAGTCGCCGACGTCGACGGAGCCAAGAAGAGCGGACACCTCTTCAAAGAAGCGCGTTTGCTGCGGGCCGGGATGAGGGGCGTACACGTTCACGAGATGGAGCGGCACGTCCCCCAGGCGAACCGTTACGTGCAGCAAGCGGCCTGGCACGGGCTCCTCGACCCCCAAGATCTCCGGCTGAAAATGCGGGCCCAGCAGGATGGCCACCCCACTAGAAATGGCGGTGAGGTGGCTCATGCGGACCTCTCCTTGCCATTCCAGGAGCCACGTGGCTTCGTCTCCCGGAACGGTGTGGGTTTCTTGCAGGAAGCACACCGCATATTTCCCCTCCCGCAGGAGCGAAAAATTGTCAAATCTACGGCGTGCCCCTCTGCCGCCGTTGATGTTGAGGCTGGCTATGGTTATCTTCATGGCAAAAGCATAGTGCAACCTCTACCTTAACCTATTGTGGGGGGGGGGAGCGGAGTCTTTTGTTGAACTCCGCTCCCTCCGCAGCCCAGCGAGGAGTCCCTCGAGCTCGCGCAGCTCAAGGTGCTGCTCCTTTGTCAAGGGCCCGCCCGCGGCCAAGGTTTTAACGGCGGCGCGGACGGACCCCTTGATCAGCTCCGGCTCGGACCATTTTTCCAGGGCCAGTCGGGCTTGGTCGCGGCGACCCCGGTTCTGGGCCAAAAAGTCCCGGAGTTCCTTTGCAGGAACGAGGAGGGCCTCAGCGGCGGCCGCGAGCAGATCCACCGCCTCACTGGCGGTGGTCTCTAGGTCTTCACCCGCGTCCCCCACCGAGTCCCCGTCCTCCTCCGGGAGGTGGCCGCCAGCAGCCGACCCATCGACCGCACAAGGTACGGCAAATGAACCGGCCGCTCCAACCGGCCCTGGCACTGCCCCGATCCCACCCCCAGGATCGTCGGCAGAGGAGTCCCCACTGGGCTCTTTTAAAAATGGTGCTGGGTCGGGAAATGACAGCGGAAGGGGTTCCCCCTCCGCCCCAGGAACCGGAGAACAAGGAGAGACCCGGCCATAGGAAATCCCCAGGCCCTCCAAGTGCTCCAGCTCCAAAGTAAGGGGCGAGGGTGGGTGTTCCTCCCCCTCCCCGCTGCCACCCCCCGGCCCAGCATCTACAGTATCATTAAAATCAATTGTTTCATTCTCTGCCGGGTCGAGCAAATCCCGGGGGAAGTTGGGTAATAGCTGGGCGGGCTCAGGTTCGGCCTTTTCGGCCTCGCCCGCCTCAGTCCCCGGGACGCCCGGCCCGGCGGCTACGCATTCCTCCGCGGTCCCCACGCCCCCCACGACAGGCAGATCTTCCACTCCATCCCCGGGAGGCAGAGGCTGGGCAGCCTCAACTGTCTCACCCTCCCCGGGGAAAGACTCCTCGCGCCTGCAGCGCAATTTGGGGGCGCTGGTGGGGGACGCGGGACACGCGGCGGGCACCGACTCCTCCGCGGAGGGATGTTGTTCCCCCTCCGCCTCATTGGGGCGGTGCCTCTTTTTGTTCCTGGGGGCGCGCGGAGTCAGGGAGACCTCCATGTCTGCCGAGGCCTCCCGCTCCGCCCCCCCCTTTTCCTTTTCTTGCCCGCGCCTGGGCCCCTCTGTGGTGGTATTCAAGGGCCCGGGCACGGGCTCGGGGCACCCCGCGCTCGCCGGTGACTGGGTTGGGCTGAGCGCGGTGGTCAGACTTTCCGGCGCACCGAGGGGACCCGCCTCTAGATGTTTCTCCTTCTTCCGCGCCTTCTTTCCGCTCGGACGCTCTCCCTCCCCCCCGCCGGAGGCCCTGAAAACAAAGGCCTCCGACGATGCCCGCGCACCCATGGCTCCCGGCACGCGGATGCAACTAGGGGGAGGGGTGGCGGCAGCGCCAGCCTTGGCCGCCTTCGGTGGTTTGGCGGCCTTGGAGGCGGGGCAGTTCTTACGAACATGCCCCACCTCCCTGCAGGCATGGCACCGCACGCCGTCCGACGTCCAGAAGACGCGGTAGGCAGTCCCCTCGTGCACCACATTAAAGTGCCCTTCTGTCACGTCCTCCCGCGCCAGCCGGACAAAGAGCTGGCGGCGGAAGGAGAACACGTGGCGCAGGCTGTTCTCCCTGAGGCCGAGCGGTATGGGGTTGATCCCTGACCTTACCTCCCCCAGTTGTTGTAGGTGAGGGAGGAGGAGCTCAGCGGGAACAAAGGGCGGGACGTTCGACACGATGACCCTCTGCGCGGTGGCCTCGAGAGGATCCACCGGCAGGAACGTCCCGCCCACCGTGAGCCCCTTTTCGAGGGCCAGGGACACCGCCCGCTCCGACCCCAGGAAGAAAACAGCCTTCCCAGACATCTTGGAGGCTGCGACAATGGCCGAGGGGCCGACTACCCCAGCCATCGCCCGCACGCACTCCTCAATGCTCATTGTGGGGTGAGTGTAGCTCTTGACCCCGTGTTTTCTAGTAATTAATCTAAATGGTGGCAGGGCAGCGGGTGGCGCAGGAGGTGCTGTGGAAGCGGTTGCCACCTGCGCATACGTCCTTGCTGGCCCTGCCACCGGCGTGGATGGGGTCGCCATCACGGGGTCCCTTTAAGGGCTACACCCACCCCAAAGTCACAGGCCTTAATGATCTTTAATGGCCTCTTATGTTCACTGAGCAGAGGAGCCCTTAACGAGGCACCTCTCCCCTCGTTGACAATTGGGGAGATGCCTTGCTCCCTCTGCTCAGTTGTCTTAATTGGTTTTTTTTTAAAATTTGGAAGGAAAGGGTTCTCAGAGAGAGAGGGGAGAAACAGAGTAGCAGAGAAAAGAGAGAGGGGGGTGGGAAGGGGGGGGGGCTGCGAGGGCAGGTCTCTCCTCGCAGCTGTGGGTGGGTGCACTCCCCAGATGGCAAAACACAAAAGTCTTTGGGGTGGTCTTCAGGTGGGGGGAGAAGATGTCTTCACCTGGGGTAGCTGGAGCCACCAGGCACTCCTAACGATCTTTAATTGGGTGATTGATGACAATCTTCAGCCTGGTAGCTCCAGCTATCCCAGGCTAGGCAAATGTGGGGGGGGTGGGGGGGGTTCCAATTGTGGGGGGGGCCCAGTTGTAAACACAGCCCCCACGCACACTACCACACACACACACACCCCCCGCGATGTTCCGGCCCTCAGTGGTCTTCTTTCCTCCCCCCACCGATACAACAAAGTCTTTTTGGGGAAATGCACCCACACCCACCTGTAGAATGTTGAGTCTCCCTCCTTCCACACTGGTTTGTTGTTGGTCTTTCCCCCTCTCTCCAACTCCTTGCAGAATGGTAAAAAGATGTTAAATGTTTTCTGCTTTCTCCTCCTCTCCCTCTGGATAAAGTTGATGGTGAAGCCCCTTCCTTCCTTCTCTTCCTGGGCTGGTCTCAGGGCTCTCCAGGCAGGAGCTCAAGTTGCTAGCTGCTCCCCTCACTGCTCACAGCTCCTACTGTGCAGGACACGCCTCCACAGCTCCCCAATTGGTCCTTGTGCATGAAACTCTTTTAGGAGTCTACCTGCAAAACATAAACAACATTAAACTGTGCCACCCGACCTGGGTGACACAGCAGACATTTTCAAGCCCCTTTTTTTTTTTTGGTTTTTGTTTTTTTTTTTTGGGGCGCTAAAATCAAATTTTTCCAGTGCCCCCTATAAAAGGAGAGGGGGACACTAAAAACACCGGCAATTAAAACAAATTAAACTTTAAAACGTAAAATCAAATTAAAATTTGGTTGCCGGGCGTGATGATGCACTCCAGTCCCTCCGGTGCCCACCTCTCGCGGAAGGCCGCGAGCGTACCGGTGGACACCGCGTGCTCCATCTCCAAGGACACCCTGGATCGGATGTAAGAGCGGAAGAGAGGCAGGCAGTCAGGTTGAACGACCCCCTCGACCGCCCGCTGCCTGGACCGGCTGATGGCACCCTTGGCCGTGCCCAGGAGCAGTCCTACGAGGAGGCCCTCGGACCTACCCGCTCCCCTCCGCACAGGGTGCCCAAAGATCAGGAGAGTGGGACTGAAGTGCAGCCAGAATTTCAGGAGCAGCCCCTTCAAATAGTGGAACAGGGGCTGCAACCTTGTGCATTCAATAAAAACATGGAACACGGACTCCTCCAGACCGCAGAAATTGCAGGCGGCTTGGGAGTCCGTGAACCGGCTTAAAAATTTGTTGCACGGCACTGCTCCGTGCACCACCCTCCAGGCCAAGTCCCCGATGAATAGTGGGAGGACCCCTGCGTAGAGTGCCCTCCATCGGGGACCCCCGCCTCCTCCGGACGGCAAGATGGTACGCCATGGCGTGTCCGGACGGCCGGCGAGGATGGCAAAGTTGAGGGTGTGCAGGAGCAGCCCGTACAGGAAACCCCTCCGCGCGGAACTGAAAGGCACGGAGGGGATTTCCCCGAGGCGGCTCAAGTTGTGAGGCGCCGGTCCCCGAGGGAGGTTCCGGGGTTTGGCGCCGATGAGGAATTCCGTCCGGACGGGGGTCAGTTCGGACGGGATCTCCCCACGTGCTTGAGCCTCCTCGATACACCTAACGGAGTCAGGGCCCAGAGCTGTTTTTAGCGACTCGATGGCATCGGCCGCGCGGCGGACGTTGGCAGAATTTAGGCGCCGCGCCAGCGTGACTGGCGCCATCCAGCCCGCTCCTCCGCCATCGAGCAGGTCCCTGACCCTGGTCACCTCACCAGCCACAGCCCTCTCTTCCGACCGCCACATGAAGCCTCGGCCGTGGAGGTACGGATTCCCGAGCAGCGGCTCCTGCAGGACGGCCGCCACTCCAGCCGGCGGAGAGCTGCGCTTGGTGGAGACTTTGTTCCAGACCCTGATGAGTTCCCTGTAAAAGACAGGCAGCTCCCGGAGGGCGGTCCTGGCACCCCCCAAGTTCACAAACAGGAGCTGCGTGTCATAATTGAGGTCGAGCTGCTGGCGGAAGAAATACCTCGCCAGAGCACACCACCTAGGAGGGGGCTCGACGTAAAGGTATCTCTGCAGGGTCTGAAGACGGAAAGTCGCGAGCTGGGCGCTGACGCACACCAACGACTGACCGCCCTCCTCAAGCGGGAGACTCAAGACCGCGACAGAGACCCAGTGCTTCCTGTTGTTCCAGAAGAAGTCCACCAGCTTCTTCTGTATCTTGGCGACAAACGCAGGGGGAGGGGTCAAAGTGACCAGCCGGTACCACAGCATTGCGGCCACCAGCTGGTTTATGACTAGCGCTCGACCCCTGTAGGACAGCACTCGGAGCAGTCCTGTCCAGCGCCCTAGGCGAGCGGCGACCTTGGCCTCCAGCTCCTGCCAGTTCGCCGGCCAGGCTTCCTCGTCGGGGCTAAGGTAGACTCCCAGATAGAGGAGATGGGTCGTGCTCCAGGCAAAAGGCCTGAGCTCCTCCGGCAGGGAGTCCACCCGCCACTGACCCACCAGGAGTCCGGAACATTTCTCCCAGTTGATCCTGGCGGAGGACGCGGCCGAGTAAATCTCCTGGCACTCACGCATCCTCCGCAGGTCAGCGGGATCCTCTACCGCGAGGAGCACGTCATCGGCGTAAGCCGAGAGGACGACCTCCACGCCCGGCCCTTGCAGAGCCAGTCCCGTCAACCTCGTCCGCAAGAGGCGCAGGAAAGGCTCCACGCAAACGGCGTATAACTGGCCGGACATGGGGCATCCCTGGCGCACCCCTCTCCTAAAGCGAAGGGGCGCCGTCAAGGACCCGTTAACCTTAATCAGACACTCCGCGGCGGCGTACAAAAGTCGGATCCGGGCGACGAAATGCGTCCCGAACCCGAAAGCGCGCAGAGTTCCGAGCAGATAGTCGTGATCCACCCTGTCGAACGCCTTCTCTTGGTCGAGGGATAGGAAGGCGACCGACAGACCAGCCTCCTGGGAGCAATGGATGAGGTCCCGGACCAGATGGATGTTGTCGTGGATTGTCCGGCCCGGGACCGTGTATGACTGGTCGGGGTGGATCATGTGGTCCAGCACGGCACCAAGGCGAGCAGACATCGCCCTGGCGAAGATTTTGTAGTCCGTGCTGAGGAGGGAGACCGGGCGCCAGTTCTTAAGGAGGCGGAGATCGCCCTTCTTAGGCAGCAGGACGATGACTGCCCTGCGCCAAGAGAGGGGCATCTCCCCGGTCGCCAGACTTTCCCCCAGGACCCGCGCGTAGTCGCCCCCCAGGACGTCCCAGAACGCCCTGTGGAACTCCACGGTCAGCCCGTCCAGCCCCGGGGATTTTCCCCTCGAGAGCCGGGCGAGGGCACCGGTCAGCTCCGCCAGGCTTAGCGGAGCTTCCAGATTTTCGGCGCCCTCCGGGCTGACCTTCGGCAGGTCCTCCCACAAAACTCTACGCGCTTCCTCGCTGGACGGATCCGGAGAGAACAGAGCCCCGTAATATTCACGGACCCTGTTGTTGACGCCCTCCGGATCCGAGACGAGAGAGTCGTCGTCGGCCAGCAGCGTCAAGAGCTGCTTACGGACACTCTGCCTTTTTTCCAGCGAGTAGAAGAAGGGGGAGCCGCGGTCCAGATCCCGCAGGAACCGGATCCGCGACCTCACGAACGCGCCTCGGGACCCGACGAGCTGCAGGTCCTTCAGCGCGGCCTTCTTCGCTTCGTACACCGTCCGCAGGGCCGGGTCCTGGACGACTTGACCGAGACGGGCTTCCAGGTCGAGCACCTCTTTTTCTAGGCGCCCGACTCTGGCCGCCCGCCTCTTGGTCGACCCCCTCGCGTACTCTTGACAGAAGACGCGGACGTGAGCCTTGCCCACGTCCCACCATAGCCTCAAGGAGGGGAAGCCCCCCTGCTTCCTTCTCCAGTCGGACCAGAATCGACGGAACGAGTCCTGGAACCGCACGTCCTCCAGCAGCCGGTTGTTAAAGTGCCAGTACGCGGACCCCGTCCTCGCGCGGAGCGAAGCGAGCTCCGCCCACACCAGGTGGTGGTCCGAACACGGCACCGGCCGCATGGAGGCCGCCGGGACGCAGGAAACGTACGCCCGAGACACGTAAAGGCGGTCGACTCTAGACCATCCAACTCCAGGCCTCACCCAAGTAAAGGCGCTGGAGTCGGGGTGGAGATTTCGCCAGACGTCCACCAAGTCGAAGGACCCGACCAGGTCCCTCAACTTCTCCATCGCCGTCATGCACTGCGGGGCACCGGAGCGGTCCCTCGCCTCGAGGGTGCAGTTAAAATCCCCCCCGAGGACAATGCAGTCGCCGACGTCGACGGAGCCAAGAAGAGCGGACACCTCTTCAAAGAAGCGCGTTTGCTGCGGGCCGGGATGAGGGGCGTACACGTTCACGAGATGGAGCGGCACGTCCCCCAGGCGAACCGTTACGTGCAGCAAGCGGCCTGGCACGGGCTCCTCGACCCCCAAGATCTCCGGCTGAAAATGCGGGCCCAGCAAGATGGCCACCCCACTAGAAATGGCGGTGAGGTGGCTCATGCGGACCTCTCCTTGCCATTCCAGGAGCCACGTGGCTTCGTCTCCCGGAACGGTGTGGGTTTCTTGCAGGAAGCACACCGCATATTTCCCCTCCCGCAGGAGCGAAAAATTGTCAAATCTACGGCGTGCCCCTCTGCCGCCGTTGATGTTGAGGCTGGCTATGGTTATCTTCATGGCAAAAGCATAGTGCAACCTCTACCTTAACCTATTGTGGGGGAGGGAGCGGAGTCTTTTGTTGAACTCCGCTCCCTCCGCAGCCCAGCGAGGAGTCCCTCGAGCTCGCGCAGCTCAAGGTGCTGCTCCTTTGTCAAGGGCCCGCCCGCGGCCAAGGTTTTAACGGCGGCGCGGACGGACCCCTTGATCAGCTCCGGCTCGGACCATTTATCCAGGGCCAGTCGGGCTTGGTCGCGGCGACCCCGGCTCTGGGCCAAAAAGTCCCGGAGTTCCTTTGCAGGAACGAGGAGGGCCTCAGCGGCGGCCGCGAGCAGATCCACCGCCTCACTGGCGGTGGTCTCTAGGTCTTCACCCGCGTCCCCCACCGAGTCCCCGTCCTCCTCCGGGAGGTGGCCGCCAGCAGCCGGCCCATCGACCGCACAAGGTACGGCAAATGAACCGGCCGCTCCAACCGGCCCTGGCACTGCCCCGATCCCACCCCCAGGATCGTCGGCAGAGGAGTCCCCACTGGGCTCTTTTAAAAATGGTGCTGGGTCGGGAAATGACAGCGGAAGGGGTTCCCCCTCCGCCCCAGGAACCGGAGAACAAGGAGAGACCCGGCCATAGGAAATCCCCAGGCCCTCCAAGTGCTCCAGCTCCAAAGTAAGGGGCGAGGGTGGGTGTTCCTCCCCCTCCCCGCTGCCACCCCCCGGCCCAGCATCTACAGTGTCATAGTTATTTGTTTGTATTTCTGCCGGGTCGAGCGACTCCCGGGGGAAGTTGGATAATAGCCGGGCGGGCTCAGGTTCGGCCTTTTCGGCCCCGCCCGCCTCGGTCCCCGGGACGCTCGACCCGGCGGCTACGCATTCTTCCACTGGCCCCACGCCCCCCACGACAGGCAGATCTTCCACGCCCTCCCCAGGAGGCAGCGGCTGGGCAGCCTCGACTGCCTCACCCTCCCCGGGGAAAGACTCCTCGCGCCTGCAGCGCAATTTGGGGGCGCTGGTGGGGGACGCGGGACACGCGGCGGGCACCGCCTCCTCCGCGGAGGGATGTTGTTCCCCCTCCGCCTCATTGGGGCGGTGCCTCTTTTTGTTCCTGGGGGCGCGCGGAGTCAGGGAGACCTCCATGTCTGCCGAGGCCTCCCGCTCCGCCCCCCCCTTTTCCTTTTCTTGCCCGCGCCCGGGCCCCTCTGTGGTGTTGTTCAAGGGCTCGGGCACGGGCTCGGGGCACCCCGCGCTCGCCGGTGACGGGGTTGGGCTGAGCGCGGTGGTCAAATTATCCGGCGCACCGAGGGGACCCGCCTCTTGATGTTTTGTCTTCTTCCGCGCCTTCTTTCCGGTCGGACGCTCTCCCTCCCCCCCGCCGGAGGCCCTGAAAACAAAGGCCTCCGACGATGCCCGCGCACCTACGGCTCCCGGCACGCAGACGCAACTAGGGGGAGGGGTGGCGGCGGCGCTAGCCTTGGCCGCCTTCGATGGTTTGGCGGCCTTGGAGGCGGGGCAGTTCTTGCGAACGTGCCCCACCTCCCTGCAGGCATGGCACCGCACGCCGTCCGACGTCCAGAAGACGCGGTAGGCAGTCCCCTCGTGCACCACATTAAAATCTCCCTCCGTCGTGTCCTCCCGCGCCAGCCGGACAAAGAGCTGGCGGCGGAAGGAGAACACGTGGCGCAGGCTGTTCTCCCTGAGGCCGAGCGGTATGGGGTTGATCCCTGACCTTACCTCCCCCAGTTGTTGTAGGTGAGGGAGGAGGAGCCCAGCGGGAACAAAGGGCGGGACGTTCGACACGATGACCCTCTGCGCGGTGGCCTCGAGAGGATCCACCGGCAGGAACGTCCCGCCCACCGTGAGCCCCTTTTCGAGGGCCAGGGACACCGCCCGCTCCGACCCCAGGAAGAAAACAGCCTTCCCAGACATCTTGGAGGCTGCGACAATGGCCGAGGGGCCGACTACCCCAGCCATCGCCCGCACGCACTCCTCGATGCTCATTGTGGGGTGAGTGTAGCTCTTGACCCCGTGTTTTTTTGTTATAAGTGTAAATGGTGGCAGGGCAGCGGGTGGCGCAGGAGGTGCTGTGGAAGCGGTTGCCACCTGCGCATACGTCCTTGCTGGCCCTGCCACCGGCGTGGATGGGGTCGCCATCACGGGGTCCCTTTAAGGGCTACACCCACCCCAAAGTCACAGGCCTTAATGGTCTTTAATGGCCTCTTGTATAATGACTGAGCAGAGGAGCCCTTAATGAGGCACACCTCTCCCCTAGTTGGCAATTGGGGAGGGGCCTTGCTCCCTCTGCTCAGTTGTCTTAAATTGTTTTTTTTTTTAAATTAAATTTGGAAGGAAGGGCTCTCAGAGAGAGAGGGGAGAAACAGAGTAGCAGAGAAAGAGAGAGGGGGGTGGGAAAGGGGGGGGGGGGCTGCGAGGGCAGGTCTCTCCTCGCAGCTGTGGGTGGGTGCACTCCCCAGATGGCAAAATACAAAAGTCTTTGAGGTGGTCTTCAGGTGGGGGGAGAAGATGTCTTCACCTGGGGTAGCTGGAGCCACCAGGCACTCCTAACGATCTTTAATTGGGTGATTAATAACAATCTTCAGCCTGGTAGCTCCAGCTATCCCAGGCTAGGCAAATGTGGGGGGTGGGGGGGGTTCCAATTGTGGGGGGGGGCCTAGTTGTAAGCACGGCCCCCACGCACACTACCACACACACACACACCCCCCGCGATGTTCCGGCCCTCAGTGGTCTTCTTTCCTCCCCCCACCGATACAACAAAGTCTGTTTGGGGAAATGCACCCACACCCACCTGTAGAATGTTGAGTCTCCCTCCTTCCACACTGGATGTTGTTGGCCTTTTCCCCCTCTCTCCAACTCCTTGCAGAATGGTAAAGTTGTTTAAAAGTTTTCTGCTTCCTCCTCTCCCTCTGGATAAAAGTTGTGTTGAAGCCCCTTCCTTCCTTCTCCTCCTGGGCTGGTCTCAGGGCTCTCCAGGCAGGAGCTCAAGTTGCTTGCTGCTCCCCTCACTGCTCACAGCTCCTACTGTGCAGGACACGCCTCCACAGCTCCCCAATTGGTCCTTGTGCATGAAACTCTTTTAGAGTCTACCTGCGAAAACATAAACATTAAACTGTGCCACCCGACCTGGGTGACACTCCAGACATTTACAAGGCCCATTTTTTTTTCCCCCCTTTTTTGTGTTTTTTTTTTTGTTTTTTCTTTTTTTTTTTGTTTTTTTTTTTTGGGCACTAAAATCACAATTTTTCCCCAGTGCCCCCTATAAAAGGGAAGGGGACACTAAAAGCACCGGCAATTAAAACAAATTAACTTTAAAACGTAAAATCAAATTAAAATTTGGTTGCCGGGCGTGATGATGCACTCCAGTCCCTCCGGTGCCCACCTCTCGCGGAAGGCCGCGAGCGTACCGGTGGACACCGCGTGCTCCATCTCCAAGGACACCCTGGACCGGATGTAAGAGCGGAAGAGAGGCAGGCAGTCAGGTTGAACGACCCCCTCGACCGCCCGCTGCCTGGACCGGCTGATGGCACCCTTGGCCGTGCCCAGGAGCAGTCCTACGAGGAGGCCTTCGGACCTACCCGCTCCCCTCCGCACAGGGTGCCCAAAGATCAGGAGAGTGGGACTGAAGTGCAGCCAGAATTTCAGGAGCAGCCCCTTCAAATAATGGAACAGGGGCTGCAACCTTGTGCATTCCATAAAAACATGGAACACGGACTCCTCCAGACCGCAGAAATTGCAGGCGGCCTGGGAGTCCGTGAACCGGCTTAAAAATTTGTTGCACGGTACTGCTCCGTGCACCACCCTCCAGGCCAAGTCCCCGATGAATAGTGGGAGGACCCCTGCGTAGAGTGCCCTCCATCGGGGACCCCCGCCTCCTCCGGACGGCAAGATGGTACGCCATGGCGTGTCCGGACGGCCGGCGAGGATGGCAAAGTTGAGGGTGTGCAGGAGCAGCCCGTACAGGAAACCCCTCCGCGCGGAACTGAAAGGCACGGAGGGGATTTCCCCGAGGCGGCTCAAGTTGTGAGGCGCCGGCCCCCGAGGGAGGTTCCGGGGTTTGGCGCCGATGAGGAATTCCGTCCGGACGGGGGTCAGTTCGGACGGGATCTCCCCACGTGCTTGAGCCTCCTCGATGCACCTAACGGAGTCAGGGCCCAGAGCTGTTTTTAGCGACTCGATGGCATCGGCCGCGCGGCGGACGTTGGCAGAATTTAGGCGCCGCGCCAGCGTGACTGGCGCCATCCAGCCCGCTCCTCCGCCATCGAGCAGGTCCCTGACCCTGGTCACCTCACCAGCCACAGCCCTCTCTTCCGACCGCCACATGAAGCCTCGGCCGTGGAGGTACGGATTCCCGAGCAGCGGCTCCTGCAGGACGGCCGCCACTCCAGCCGGCGGAGAGCTGCGCTTGGTGGAGACTTTGTTCCAGACCCTGATGAGTTCCCTGTAAAAGACAGGCAGCTCCCGGAGGGCGGTCCTGGCACCCCCCAAGTTCACAAACAGGAGCTGCGTGTCATAATTGAGGTCGAGCTGCTGGCGGAAGAAATACCTCGCCAGAGCACACCACCTAGGAGGGGGCTCGACGTAAAGGTATCTCTGCAGGGTCTGAAGACGGAAAGTCGCGAGCTGGGCGCTGACGCACACCAACGACTGACCGCCCTCCTCAAGCGGGAGACTCAAGACCGCGACAGAGACCCAGTGCTTCCTGTTGTTCCAGAAGAAGTCCACCAGCTTCTTCTGTATCTTGGCGACAAACGCAGGGGGAGGGGTCAAAGTGACCAGCCGGTACCACAGCATTGCGGCCACCAGCTGGTTTATGACTAGCGCTCGACCCCTGTAGGACAGCACTCGGAGCAGTCCTGTCCAGCGCCCTAGGCGAGCGGCGACCTTGGCCTCCAGCTCCTGCCAGTTCGCCGGCCAGGCTTCCTCGTCGGGGCTAAGGTAGACTCCCAGATAGAGGAGATGGGTCGTGCTCCAGGCAAAAGGCCTGAGCTCCTCCGGCAGGGAGTCCACCCGCCACTGACCCACCAGGAGTCCGGAACATTTCTCCCAGTTGATCCTGGCGGAGGACGCGGCCGAGTAAATCTCCTGGCACTCACGCATCCTCCGCAGGTCAGCGGGATCCTCTACCGCGAGGAGCACGTCATCGGCGTAAGCCGAGAGGACGACCTCCACGCCCGGCCCTTGCAGAGCCAGTCCCGTCAACCTCGTCCGCAAGAGGCGCAGGAAAGGCTCCACGCAAACGGCGTATAACTGGCCGGACATGGGGCATCCCTGGCGCACCCCTCTCCTAAAGCGAAGGGGCGCCGTCAAGGACCCGTTAACCTTAATCAGACACTCCGCGGCGGCGTACAAAAGTCGGATCCGGGCGACGAAATGCGTCCCGAACCCGAAAGCGCGCAGAGTTCCGAGCAGATAGTCGTGATCCACCCTGTCGAACGCCTTCTCTTGGTCGAGGGATAGGAAGGCGACCGACAGACCAGCCTCCTGGGAACAATGGATGAGGTCCCGGACCAGATGGATGTTATCGTGGATTGTCCGGCCCGGGACCGTGTATGACTGGTCGGGGTGGATCATGTGGTCCAGCACGGCACCAAGGCGAGCAGACATCGCCCTGGCGAGGATTTTGTAGTCCGTGCTGAGGAGGGAGACCGGGCGCCAGTTCTTAAGGAGGCGGAGATCGCCCTTCTTAGGCAGCAGGACGATGACTGCCCTGCGCCAAGAGAGGGGCATCTCCCCGGTCGCCAGACTTTCCCCCAGGACCCGCGCGTAGTCGCCCCCCAGGACGTCCCAGAACGCCCTGTGGAACTCCACGGTCAGCCCGTCCAGCCCCGGGGATTTTCCCCTCGAGAGCCGGGCGAGGGCACCGGTCAGCTCCGCCAGGCTTAGCGGAGCTTCCAGATTTTCGGCGCCCTCCGGGCCGACCTTCGGCAGGTCCTCCCACAAAACTCTACGCGCTTCCTCGCTGGACGGATCCGGAGAGAACAGAGCCCCGTAATATTCACGGACCCTGTTGTTGACGCCCTCCGGATCCGAGACGAGAGAGCCGTCGTCGGCCAGCAGCGTCAAGAGCTGCTTACGGACACTCTGCCTTTTTTCCAGCGAGTAGAAGAAGGGGGAGCCGCGGTCCAGATCCCGCAGGAACCGGATCCGCGACCTCACGAACGCGCCTCGGGACCCGACGAGCTGCAGGTCCTTCAGCGCGGCCTTCTTCGCTTCGTACACCGTCCGCAGGGCCGGGTCCTGGACGACTTGACCGAGACGGCCTTCCAGGTCGAGCACCTCTTTTTCTAGGCGCCCGACTCTGGCCGCCCGCCTCTTGGTCGACCCCCTCGCGTACTCTTGACAGAAGACGCGGACGTGAGCCTTGCCCACGTCCCACCATAGCCTCAAGGAGGGGAAGCCCCCCTGCTTCCTTCTCCAGTCGGACCAGAATCGACGGAACGAGTCCTGGAACCGCACGTCCTCCAGCAGCCGGTTGTTAAAGTGCCAGTACGCGGACCCCGTCCTCGCGCGGAGCGAAGCGAGCTCCGCCCACACCAGGTGGTGGTCCGAACACGGCACCGGCCGCATGGAGGCCGCCGGGACGCAGGAAACGTACGCCCGAGACACGTAAAGGCGGTCGACTCTAGACCATCCAACTCCAGGCCTCACCCAAGTAAAGGCGCTGGAGTCGGGGTGGAGATTTCGCCAGACGTCCACCAAGTCGAAGGACCCGACCAGGTCCCTCAACTTCTCCATCGCCGTCATGCACTGCGGGGCACCGGAGCGGTCCCTCGCCTCGAGGGTGCAGTTAAAATCCCCCCCGAGGACAATGCAGTCGCCGACGTCGACGGAGCCAAGAAGAGCGGACACCTCTTCAAAGAAGCGCGTTTGCTGCGGGCCGGGATGAGGGGCGTACACGTTCACGAGATGGAGCGGCACGTCCCCCAGGCGAACCGTTACGTGCAGCAAGCGGCCTGGCACGGGCTCCTCGACCCCCAAGATCTCCGGCTGAAAATGCGGGCCCAGCAGGATGGCCACCCCACTAGAAATGGCGGTGAGGTGGCTCATGCGGACCTCTCCTTGCCATTCCAGGAGCCACGTGGCTTCGTCTCCCGGAACGGTGTGGGTTTCTTGCAGGAAGCACACCGCATATTTCCCCTCCCGCAGGAGCGAAAAATTGTCAAATCTACGGCGTGCCCCTCTGCCGCCGTTGATGTTGAGGCTGGCTATGGTTATCTTCATGGCAAAAGCATAGTGCAACCTCTACCTTAACCTATTGTGGGGGGGGGGAGCGGAGTCTTTTGTTGAACTCCGCTCCCTCCGCAGCCCAGCGAGGAGTCCCTCGAGCTCGCGCAGCTCAAGGTGCTGCTCCTTTGTCAAGGGCCCGCCCGCGGCCAAGGTTTTAACGGCGGCGCGGACGGACCCCTTGATCAGCTCCGGCTCGGACCATTTTTCCAGGGCCAGTCGGGCTTGGTCGCGGCGACCCCGGTTCTGGGCCAAAAAGTCCCGGAGTTCCTTTGCAGGAACGAGGAGGGCCTCAGCGGCGGCCGCGAGCAGATCCACCGCCTCACTGGCGGTGGTCTCTAGGTCTTCACCCGCGTCCCCCACCGAGTCCCCGTCCTCCTCCGGGAGGTGGCCGCCAGCAGCCGACCCATCGACCGCACAAGGTACGGCAAATGAACCGGCCGCTCCAACCGGCCCTGGCACTGCCCCGATCCCACCCCCAGGATCGTCGGCAGAGGAGTCCCCACTGGGCTCTTTTAAAAATGGTGCTGGGTCGGGAAATGACAGCGGAAGGGGTTCCCCCTCCGCCCCAGGAACCGGAGAACAAGGAGAGACCCGGCCATAGGAAATCCCCAGGCCCTCCAAGTGCTCCAGCTCCAAAGTAAGGGGCGAGGGTGGGTGTTCCTCCCCCTCCCCGCTGCCACCCCCCGGCCCAGCATCTACAGTATCATTAAAATCAATTGTTTCATTCTCTGCCGGGTCGAGCAAATCCCGGGGGAAGTTGGGTAATAGCTGGGCGGGCTCAGGTTCGGCCTTTTCGGCCTCGCCCGCCTCAGTCCCCGGGACGCCCGGCCCGGCGGCTACGCATTCCTCCGCGGTCCCCACGCCCCCCACGACAGGCAGATCTTCCACTCCATCCCCGGGAGGCAGAGGCTGGGCAGCCTCAACTGTCTCACCCTCCCCGGGGAAAGACTCCTCGCGCCTGCAGCGCAATTTGGGGGCGCTGGTGGGGGACGCGGGACACGCGGCGGGCACCGACTCCTCCGCGGAGGGATGTTGTTCCCCCTCCGCCTCATTGGGGCGGTGCCTCTTTTTGTTCCTGGGGGCGCGCGGAGTCAGGGAGACCTCCATGTCTGCCGAGGCCTCCCGCTCCGCCCCCCCCTTTTCCTTTTCTTGCCCGCGCCTGGGCCCCTCTGTGGTGGTATTCAAGGGCCCGGGCACGGGCTCGGGGCACCCCGCGCTCGCCGGTGACTGGGTTGGGCTGAGCGCGGTGGTCAGACTTTCCGGCGCACCGAGGGGACCCGCCTCTAGATGTTTCTCCTTCTTCCGCGCCTTCTTTCCGCTCGGACGCTCTCCCTCCCCCCCGCCGGAGGCCCTGAAAACAAAGGCCTCCGACGATGCCCGCGCACCCATGGCTCCCGGCACGCGGATGCAACTAGGGGGAGGGGTGGCGGCAGCGCCAGCCTTGGCCGCCTTCGGTGGTTTGGCGGCCTTGGAGGCGGGGCAGTTCTTACGAACATGCCCCACCTCCCTGCAGGCATGGCACCGCACGCCGTCCGACGTCCAGAAGACGCGGTAGGCAGTCCCCTCGTGCACCACATTAAAGTGCCCTTCTGTCACGTCCTCCCGCGCCAGCCGGACAAAGAGCTGGCGGCGGAAGGAGAACACGTGGCGCAGGCTGTTCTCCCTGAGGCCGAGCGGTATGGGGTTGATCCCTGACCTTACCTCCCCCAGTTGTTGTAGGTGAGGGAGGAGGAGCTCAGCGGGAACAAAGGGCGGGACGTTCGACACGATGACCCTCTGCGCGGTGGCCTCGAGAGGATCCACCGGCAGGAACGTCCCGCCCACCGTGAGCCCCTTTTCGAGGGCCAGGGACACCGCCCGCTCCGACCCCAGGAAGAAAACAGCCTTCCCAGACATCTTGGAGGCTGCGACAATGGCCGAGGGGCCGACTACCCCAGCCATCGCCCGCACGCACTCCTCAATGCTCATTGTGGGGTGAGTGTAGCTCTTGACCCCGTGTTTTCTAGTAATTAATCTAAATGGTGGCAGGGCAGCGGGTGGCGCAGGAGGTGCTGTGGAAGCGGTTGCCACCTGCGCATACGTCCTTGCTGGCCCTGCCACCGGCGTGGATGGGGTCGCCATCACGGGGTCCCTTTAAGGGCTACACCCACCCCAAAGTCACAGGCCTTAATGATCTTTAATGGCCTCTTATGTTCACTGAGCAGAGGAGCCCTTAACGAGGCACCTCTCCCCTCGTTGACAATTGGGGAGATGCCTTGCTCCCTCTGCTCAGTTGTCTTAATTGGTTTTTTTTTAAAATTTGGAAGGAAAGGGTTCTCAGAGAGAGAGGGGAGAAACAGAGTAGCAGAGAAAAGAGAGAGGGGGGTGGGAAGGGGGGGGGGCTGCGAGGGCAGGTCTCTCCTCGCAGCTGTGGGTGGGTGCACTCCCCAGATGGCAAAACACAAAAGTCTTTGGGGTGGTCTTCAGGTGGGGGGAGAAGATGTCTTCACCTGGGGTAGCTGGAGCCACCAGGCACTCCTAACGATCTTTAATTGGGTGATTGATGACAATCTTCAGCCTGGTAGCTCCAGCTATCCCAGGCTAGGCAAATGTGGGGGGGGTGGGGGGGGTTCCAATTGTGGGGGGGGCCCAGTTGTAAACACAGCCCCCACGCACACTACCACACACACACACACCCCCCGCGATGTTCCGGCCCTCAGTGGTCTTCTTTCCTCCCCCCACCGATACAACAAAGTCTTTTTGGGGAAATGCACCCACACCCACCTGTAGAATGTTGAGTCTCCCTCCTTCCACACTGGTTTGTTGTTGGTCTTTCCCCCTCTCTCCAACTCCTTGCAGAATGGTAAAAAGATGTTAAATGTTTTCTGCTTTCTCCTCCTCTCCCTCTGGATAAAGTTGATGGTGAAGCCCCTTCCTTCCTTCTCTTCCTGGGCTGGTCTCAGGGCTCTCCAGGCAGGAGCTCAAGTTGCTAGCTGCTCCCCTCACTGCTCACAGCTCCTACTGTGCAGGACACGCCTCCACAGCTCCCCAATTGGTCCTTGTGCATGAATCCCAAAAAGTTAGTTTGCAGGTGCAGCAGGTAATCAGGAAGGTGAATGGAATGTTGGACTTCATTGCGAGAGGGATGGAGTACAAAAGCAGGGAGGTCCTGCTGCAACTGTGTAGGGTATTGGTGAGGCCGCACCTGGATTACTGCGTGCAGTTTTGGTCACCTTACTTAAGGAAGGGTATACTAGCTTTGGAGGGGGTGCAGAGACGATTCACTAGGCTGATTCCGGAGATGAGGGGGTTACCTTATGATGATAGATTGAGTAGACTGGGTCTTTACTCGTTGGAGTTCAGAAGGATGAGGGGTGATCTTATAGAAACATTTAAAATAATGAAAGGGATAGACAAGATGGAGGCAGAGAGGTTATTTCCACTGGTCGGGGAGACTAGAACTAGGAGGCACAGCCTCAAAATACGGGGGAGCCAATTTAAAACCGAGTTGAAAAGAAATTTCTTCTCCCAGAGGGTTGTGAATCTGTGGAATTCTCTGCCCAAGGAAGCAGTTGAGGCTAGCTCATTGAATGTATTTAAATCACAGATAGATAGATTTTTAACCAATAAAGGAATTAAGGGTTACGGGGAGCGGGCGGGTAAGTGGAGCTGAGTCCACGGCCAGATCAGCCATGATCTTGTTGAATGGCGGAGCAGGCTCGAGGGGCTAGATGGCCTACTCCTGTTCCTAATTCTTATGTTCTTATAATCAGGGGAAGTCATAATGGGGAACAAAGAAATGGCAGACCAATTGAAAAAGTACTTTGGTTCTGTATTCACTAAGGAGGACACAAACAACCTTCCGGATATAAAAGGGGTCAGAGGGTCCAGTAAGAAGGAGGAACTGAGGGAAATCCTTATTAGTTGGGAAATTGTGTTGGGGAAATTGATGCGATTGAAGGCCGATAAATCCCCAGGGCCTGATGGTCTGCATCCCAGAGTACTTAAGGAGGTGGCCTTGGAAATAGCGGATGCATTGAGAGTCATTTTCCAACATTCCATAGACTCTGGATCAGTTCCTATCGAGTGGAGGGTAGCCAATGTAACCCCACTTTTTAAAAAAGGAGGGAGAGAGAAAACAGGGAATTATAGACCGGTCAGCCTAACATCAGTCGTGGGTAAAATGATGGAATCAATTATTAAGGATGTCATAGCAACGCAATTGGAAAGAGGTGACATGATAGGTCCGAGTCAGCATGGATTTGTGAAAGGGAAATCATGCTTGACAAATCTTCTGTAATTTTTTGAGGATGTTTCCAGTAGCGTGGACAAGGGAGAACCAGTTGATGTGGTGTATTTGGACTTTCAGAAGGCTTTCGACAAGGTCCCACACAAGAGATTAACATGCAAAGTTCAAGCACATGGGATTGGGAGTAGTGTGCTGACATGGATTGAGAACTGGTTGGTAGACAGGAAGCAAAGAGTAGGAATAAATGGGTACTTTTCAGAATGGTAGGCCGTGACTAGTGGTTCTGTGCTGGGGCCCCAGCTGTTTACATTGTACATTAATGATTTAGACGAGGGGATTAAATGTAGTATCTCCAAATTTGCGGATGACACAATGTTGGGTGGCAGTGTGAACTGCGAGGAGGATGCTATGAGGCTGCAGAGTGACTTGGATAGGTTAGGTGAGTGGGCAAATACATGGCAGATGAAGTCTAATGTGGATAAATGTGAGGTTATCCACTTTGGTGGTAAAAACAGAGAGACAGACTATTATCTGAATGGTGACAGATTAGGAAAAGGGGAGGTGCAACGAGACCTGGGTGTCATGGTACATCAGTCATTGAAGGTTGGCATGCAGGTACAGCAGGCGGTTAAGAAAGCAAATGGCATGTTGGCCTTCATAGCGAGGGGATTTGAGTACAGGGACAGGGAGGTGTTGCTACAGTTGTACAGGGCCTTGGTGAGGCCACACCTGGAGTATTGTGTACAGCTTTGGTCTCCTAACTTGAGGAAGGACATTCTTGCTATAGAGGGTGTGCAGCGAAGGTTCACCAGACTGATTCCTGGGATGGCGGGACTGACCTATCAAGAAAGACTGGATCGACTGGGCTTGTATTCACTGGAGTTCAGAAGAATGAGAGGGGACCTTATAGAAACGTTTAAAATTCTGACGGGTTTAGACAGGTTAGATGCAGGAAGAATGTTCCCAATGTTGGGGAAGTCCAGAACCAGGGGTCACAGTCTAAGGATAAGGGGTAAGCCATTTAGGACAGAGATGAGGAGAAACTTCTTCACCCAGAGAGTGGTGAACCTGTGGAATTCTCTACCACAGAAAGTTGTTGAGGCCAATTCACTAAATATATTCAAAAAGGAGTTAGATTTCATCCTTACTACTAGGGGGATCAAGGGGTATGGCAAGAAAGCAGGAATGGAGTACTGAAGTTGCATGTTCAGCCATGAACTCATTGAATGGCGTTGCAGGCTCGAAGGGCCAAATGGCCTGCTCCTGCACCTATTTTCTATGTTTCTATGTTTCTATCCTTTCTTAAATATGGAAACCAAAACTGCATGCAGTATTCCTGGTGTGGCCTCACCACTACCCTGTATAACTGTAGCAAGACTTCCCTGCTTTTACACTCTATCCCCTTTGCAATAAAGGCCAAGATTCCATTGGCCTTCCTGATCACTTGTTGTACCTGCATACTAACCTTTTGTGTTTCATGCATCAGGACCCCCAGGTCCTGCTGTGTAATTTTTGCAATTTTTATCCATTTAAATAATAACTTGCTCTTCGATTTTTTTCTGTCAAATTACATAACCTCATGCTTTACAACATTATACTGCATCTGCCAAATTTTTGCCCACTCACTTAGCCTGTCTATGTCCTTTTGCAGGTTTTTTGTGCCCTCCTCACACATTGCTTTTCCTCCCATCTTTGTACCATCAGATAGTAAATAGTTGGGGTCCCAGTATTGATCCCTGCGGCACCCCACTAGTTACTGATTGCCATCCCGAGAATGAATCATTTATCCCGACTCTCTGTTTTCTGTTAGTTAGCCAATCCTCTATCCATGCGAATATATTATCCCCAACCCCGTGAACTTTTATCTTGTGCAGTAACCTTTTATGTGGCACTTTGTCAAATGCCTTCTGCAAGTCCAAATACACCACATCCACTGGTTCCCCTTGATCCACATTGTTCGTTACATCCTCAAAGAATTCCAGCAAATTTGTCAAACATGACTTCCCCTTCATAAATCCATGCTGACTCTGCCTGACTGAATTACGTTTTTCAAATGTCCTGCTACTGCTTCTTTAATAATGGACTCCAACATTTTCCCAACCACAGATGTTAGGCTAACTGGTCTATAGTTTCCTGCTTTTTGCCTGCCTCCTTTTTTAAATAGGGGCGTTACATTTGTAGTTTTCCAATCTTCTGGGACCTCCCCAAAATCCAGGGAATTTTGGTAAATTAAAACCAATGCATCCACTATCCCTGCCGTTACTTCTCTTAAGACCCTAGAATGCAAGCCATCAGATCCAGGGGATTTATCTGCCTTTAGTCCCATTATCTTACTGAGTACCACCTCCTTAGTGATTGTGATTGTGTTAAGTTCCTTCTCCCCTATAGCCCCTTGACTATCCACTGTTGGGATATTTTTAGTGTCCTCTACCGTAGAGACGGATACAAAATATTTGTTCAGCGTTTCTGCCATCCCCATGTTCCCCATCACTAATTCCCCGGTCTCGTCCTCCAAGGGACCAACATTTACTTTATCTACTCTTTTCCTTTTTATATACCTATAGAAACATGCAAGAGCAAGATTTATTATCAAAGATGTTATCTGACTATTATGGAGACCCTGAGCTGGCTAAACAGAAGGTATGCTTAAAACCACACATACACAAGATGACCATTCATTGACTTCGGGCTCGAGGGAACAATAAAGAACATCCAAAGAGGAACTAATATAACCATATAACAATATAAGGCGAGTGACACCTGGAAGAAGGGAACAAATGGATAGTTGATCATGCGTTGGTACAACCAATCATGTCACTGTTAAGGTCTGTCCACGAGGACACTCATGTGCCAAAACCTGTATTGAGTTCCAGACCCACACCACTATCTGCCGAAAAGATTTCCCCTCAAATCACTTCTAAACCTCTTACCAATTACTTTAAATATAAGCCCCCTGGGTATTGACCCCTCTGCTAAGGGAAATTGGTCCTTCCTATCCACTCTATCTAGGCCCCTCATAATTTTACACACCTCAATAAGGTCTCCCCTCAGCCAAAGTAAACAATCCCAGCCTATCCAATCTTTCCTCATAACTAAAATGTTACTGTCCAGACAACATCCTCGTAAATCTCCGTACCCTCTCTAGTGCAATCACATCTTTCCTGAAAACTGGTGACCAGAACTGCACGCAGTACTCTAGCTGTGCCCTAAATAGTGTTTTATACAATTCAAGCATAACCTCCCTGCTCTTGTACTCTATGCCTCGGCTAATAAAGGCAAGTATCCTGTATGCCTTCTTAACCACCTTATCTACCTGGCCTGCTATCTTCAGATCTGTGGACCCACACTCCAAAGTCCCTTCTCAGTGACCTACCATTTAATGTGTATTCTTTGCCTTGTTAGCCTTCCCGAAATGCATTACCTCACACTTCTCCAGATTGAATTCCATTTTCCACTGTTCTGCCCACCTGACCAGTTCAAGGTGATGATGTGTGCAAGAGCAGATTTACAGAGATGAATACGTTGAAAAATGGAAGGGCTGTGCCAAAAACGATACTGCAGTGCTGTCATCAGAATTTTGGAAAAGTGTAATCATGGCCATGTAACATTTTCATTCCATGTTAATTTCCAGCATCCAAAGCAATACATTTATGGATTTTGTCCACCGTTTTGGGCTCAACTCCCTAAGAAGAATGCTGAAGCAATAGGGAAAGTACACTGCTGATTCATTAGGATGCTTCCTTGTATGAGGAAATACAAATATGAAGAATGATTTGGAAAAAGGGGGACTGTTATCGTTAGAATGGAGAGGAATACAGGATGATTTGTTAGAGATGTTTAAGATTGTGAAGGGATGGCACTCCATAGATAGAAACAGACTATAGAGGCTTCTAAATCAAGGGGACATAGATTTAGGATTAAATGCAAGAGATTTAGGATAAAGTAAGAGAAACTGAGGGTTGTGAGGATGTGGGATGCGCTACAGAGTTAGTGATTAAAGGAGAGGCCATGTGAACATTTAAGAATCGGTTAGATAGGTGGTTGAAGGAAAGGGGGATAAAGGGATTTGGGATCAGGGTGGGCACAGGAGATTAGGATAGTACTTGTGTGCAGGATAAACACCAACATTGACTGGTTGGGCTGATCAGCCTGTTTCTGTGTTGTAATTTTGATGTAATTGGTGTTGCAATGCATTACCTCACATCTCTCTGGATTGAATTCCATTTGCCACTGTTCTGCCCACCTGACCAGTCCATTGATATTTTCCTGCTGTTTACAACTTTGTTTTTCATTATCAACCACACAGCCAATTTTTGTATCATCTGCAAACTTCTTAAACATGCCCCTTACATTCAAGTCTAAATCATTGATATATATACCACAAAAAGCAAGGGACCCAGTACTGAGCTCTGTGGAACCTCACTGGATAGCAGCTTTCCAGTCTCAAAAACACGCATCAACCATTACCCTTTGCTTCCTGTCTCAGAGAATTTTGGATCCAACTTGCCACTTTGCCTTGGATCACATGGGCTTTTACTTTCATGACCAGTCTGCCATGTGGGACATTATCAAAAGCTTTGTTAAAATCCATATACACTATATCAAACGCACTACCTTCATCGACACTCCTTGTTATCTCTCAAAAAATTCAGTCAAGTTAGTCAGACACGATCTTCCCTTAACAAATCCATGCTGACTGTCCTTGATTAATCTGTGTCTTTCTAAATGAAGATTTATCCTGTCCCTCATAATTTTTTCCAATAGTTTTCTCACAATCATGGTTAGGCTGACAGGTCTGTAATTACTCGGTCTATCCCTTTCTCCCTTTTTAAACAAAGGAACAACATTAGGAGTCCCTAATCCTCTGTCACCACAACTGTAGCGAGAGAGGATTGAAAAATGATGGTCAGAGCCTCTGCTATTTCCTCTTTTGCTTCTCTTAACAGCTTGGGATACATTTCATCCGGGCCTGGGGATTTATCCACTTTCAAAGCTGCTAAACCCCTTAATACTTCCTCTCTCACTATGTTTATTTCACCTAATATTTCACACTCCTCCTCCCTGATTACAATACCTGCATCACCCTTCTTTTTTGTGAAAACAGACACAAAGTATTCATTAAGAACCATACCCACATCTTCTGCCTCCACATACAGATTACCTTTATGGTCACTAATGGCCCCTACTCTTTCTTTAGTTATCCTCTTGTTCTTAAAGTATTTATAGAACATCTTTGGGTTTTCCTTGATTTTACTTGCTCTCTCTTTGCTTTCCTAATTTCCTTTTTAATTTAATCCTGTAGTTTCTATACTCTAGGGTTTCTGCGGTAGCGAGCCCTGTCATAAGCTTCCCTTTTTTCTTTATCCTATCCTGTATTATCTTTGAAATCAAGGGGGCTCTAGATGTGTTAGTCCCACCCTTTTTCTTTAAGGGAACATACTTGGTCTGAACCCTCACAATCTCCTCTTTGAGTGCCTCCCACTGCTCTGATATGGTTTCTAGTCCACTTTGGCTAAATCACATCTCAGCTTAGTAAAATGGACTTTTCCTCAATTGAGAACTTTTATTCCTGGTCTGTCTTTGTCCTTTTCCATAACGACCCTAAATCTAACTGAATTATGATCACCAAAATGCTCTCCCACGGATACCCATTCACCTGCCCAGCTACATTCCTAAAACTAAGTCCCGAACCGCTCACACCCCCCCCCCCTGCGCCGCCCCCCCGCCCCCCCGGGCTTGCTACATACTGGCTAAAAAGGTTCTCCTGAATGCATTTTAGGAATTCTGCACCCTCTATATCTTTAACACTAATTCTATCCCAGTTAATATAAGGGTAGTTGAAATCCCCTACTATTACTGGCCTATAGTTTTTGCACTTCTTAGAAATGTGCCTACATATTTGCTCTTCTATCTCTCTCTGATTGTTTGTGGTCTATAGTACATTCCCAGCAGTGTGATCGTCCCTTTTTTGTTCTTCAATTTAACACATATGGTCTCATTTGATGATCATTATAACACATCATCCCTCCTCACAACTGTAATTGTTTCTTTAATCAATACTGCGAGCCCCTCTATTTTATCCCCCTCTCTATCCCGTCTGAAAATCCTGTAATCAGGAATTTTGAGCTGCCATACCTGCCCTTCTTTCAGCCATGTCTCAGTAATAGCTATAATATTATACTCCTACTTGTCTATCTTTGCTTTCAGCTGAAAAACCTTATTACCTAGACTCTGCATTGTAGTATATACCATTTAGCACTGACAAACTCTCTTGTTGTCTATTTTCTAGCCTTTGTTTCCTCTGCCTTCCAAATTCACTTACTAGTTTTCTGCCCTCCAATTCCAGTTTTGCTTGTCTCCCTTCTGAATCTACTCTCAGGTTCCCATCCTCCTGCCAAGCTAGTTTAAACCCTCCCCAACAGTACTAGAATCTCCCCCCCCCCCACCCCCCGCGAAGATATTGGTCCCGGCTCTGTTGATTCACAACCCGTCTGTCTTGTACAGGTCGTACTTCCCCCAGAAACGGTCCCAATGTCTCAGGAATCTAAAGCCCTCCCTCCTGCACCATCTCTCCAACCATGCATTCATCTGCTCTCCTATTTCTGCACTCACTAGCACGTGGCATCGGGAGTAATCTGGAGATTATTACCTTTCAGGTGCTGCTTTTTAATCTTTCCTAGCTCCCAAAAATCCACCTGCATGACCTCATCCCTCTCTCTGCCTATATCGTTGGTACCGATATGGACAACGAACTCTGGCTGATCACCCTCCTCCCTCAAAATGTCCTGCAGCCGTTCAGTGACATCCTTGATCCTGGCACCAGGGAAGCAACATACCATCCTGAAGTCACATCTGCAGCACCCAGAAACACCTGTCTGTTCCCCTAACTATCGAATTCGTACCAATATTGCTCTTCCATTCTTATTCCTCCCACCCTTTGCAGCTGGTGCAATGGACTTGGCTCTGGCTGTACTCCCCAGTGGAATCATCATCCTCACCAGTGTCCAGAACTGAAAACTGGCTAGTGAACGAGATACACTCAGGGGACTCCTGCCCTATCTGTCTGGTCCTCCTTGTCTGTCTGGTGGTCACCCATTCACTCTCTGCCTGCACACTCTTAAGCTGCGGGGTGACCACCTCTACAAACATGCTATCCACGAAGTTCTCAGCCTCGAGGATGAACTGCTGTGACTCCAGCCTCTGCTCAAGGGGGATGTAGAACAATGTGTTGAGGAACGTTGTAGGTGTCCGAAATGCTGACAGTTGTTGTGTGGCCAAAATAATACTCAGAGAGGGAGGCGGTTTAATTTCCACTGTCCAGTGGCACTGGCATGTGAGAATTAAATGGTCCTGAGTTGTGAGAAGCCAGGCACTTTTGCTGAGTGGGCCCTGAATTTTCTCCCGACGGGTGCGACTCAGTGGGCCACTTTAACAGTGCACCACAAATATTATACCATAGGGTGTTGTCATAAATACAGGTCCCTGTGATTAATTCACAGGGCACAGCGCACACAGCTTTCTATAATGGCAGACAGCATCTCAGAAGTTCTGGAAACTTCTGGTCAGCTGACTCATTTATTCACCTTTAGTTGCAGTAACACAATACGTCCACATCCACAGTGTGGAGTTACAACATTACAAGACATTACAGTCCCAAATTTTATTCCAGTGGAAAAGGAGTGTGTCAGAGAGCAGGTTCTGCATTTAATTCCAAAGGGAAGGAGGTGTGTGTGTGTGCGGGGGGGGTGGGGTTGGTGAGGTTGGGTGTTGATACACTAATCTGCCAGGCTGACATCTACCTCACTGGGACTAGGGGGCAGTACACAGTGCTGCAGAAATCATAATGCTATGTTTGCCAAAAAAAACAGAAATAAAAAGAAAGACTAGCATTTATATGGTGCCTTTCACAACCACCGGACATCTCAAAGCTCTTTACGGCCAGTTAAGTACTTTTCTTTTGGAAGTGTAGTCACTGTTGTAATATGGGGAACATGGCAGCCAATTTGCACACAGCATGCTCCACAAACCACAATGAGATAAGGACCTAGATAATCTGTTTTTGTTATGTTGATTGAGGGATAAGTATTGGCCAAGGCACCGGGAATAACTCCCATGCTCTTCTTCAAAATAGTGCCATGGGATCTTTTATATGCATTTGAGAGAGCAGATGGGGCCTTGGTTTAACGTCCCATCTGAAAGATGGCACCTCCATCAGTGCAGCACTTTCTCAGTACTGTACTGGAGTGCCAGCCTAGATTTTTGTGCTCATGTCCCTGGAGTGGGACTTGAACCCACAACCTTTTGATTCAGAGGAGAGAGTGCTACCCACTGAGCCACAGCCGACTCTCTAAATAAAATAACTTACATTGCTATAGCATTTTTCACAACCTCAGGATGTCCCAAAATGTTGCGCAACCAATAAGGTCACTGTAGTAATAAAGAGAAACACAGCAGTCAAATTGAACACAGCACGGCTCCATAAACAGAAATGAGATAATGACCAGATCATTTGTTGTCATGCTGTTAGTTGAGGGATAAATGTTGACCATGACACCAGGAAAACTTCCCAGCTTTTCTTCAAGTACTGACATGGGAATGTTTACATCCTTTTGAGAGGGCAGACTGGGCATCAGTTTAACATAATATCTAAAAGACGGCACCTCTGACAGCACAGCACTCCCTCAGTAATGCACCGAAGTTCCAACCTAGATTATGTGTACAAGTCTCTAGAGTGGAACTTGAACCCAGAGCTTCGTGACTCAGAGGTGGGAATTCTACTAGTGAACCAAAGATTACACTTTTTGGTCCCATTCTCCTGGAGCCCTTCCTCATAAGGTTACTAGACTTGAGATTTGAGGGATCTGGTAGTATTCGAGGAGCCAATGTTCAGAAAAACCCATCCCAGTCCTATTGGACCCCAGTACTCTCCATACCAGACTTCAACAGACCTGCACTGTTCCCGCCCTCCCCATCATCATCATCATCATCATCATCATCATAGACAGTCCCTCGGAATCGAGGAAGACTTGCTTCCACTCCTGAAGTGAGTTCTTTGGTGGCTGAACAGCCCAATACAAGAGCCACAGACTCTGTCACAGGCGTTTGATTTCTGCATGCTCTCGGCGTTGAGACTCGAGGTGCTCAGCGCCCTCTCGGATGCACTTCCTCCACTTAGGGCGGTCTTGGGCCAGGGACTCCCAGGTGTCAGTGGGGATGTTGCACTTTATCAGGAGGCTTTGAGGGTGTCCTTGTAGCGTTTTCACTGCCCACCTTTGGCTTGATTGCCATGAAGGAGCTCCGAATAGAGCACTTTGGGAGTCTCGTGTCTGGCATGTGGACTATGTGGCCTGCCCAGCAGAGCTGATCGAGGGTGGGCAGTGCTTCAATACTGGAGATGTTAGCCTGAATGAGGACACTGATGTTGGTGCGCCTGTCCTCCCAGGGGATTTGTAGAAACATCGTTGGTGATATTCTCCAGCAACTTGAAATGTCTACTGTACATGGTCCATGTCTCTGAGCCATATAGGAGGGCAAGTATTACTACAGCCCTGTAGACCATATCAGGAAAGGATTATCAGGCTGGGTTTCTTTTGTCTTGAAAAAAGAAGGCTGATGGGTTACCTAATAGAGGTCTTTAAAATTATGTAAGGTTTCGATAGAGTAGACACAGAGAGAATGTTTCCACTTGTGGGGACGAGTAAAACCAGTAGCCATAAATATAAGGTAGTCACCAATAAATCCAATAGGGAATTCAGGCGAAACTTCTTTACCCAAAGAGTGGCGATAATGTGGAACTCGCTACCACATGGGAGTGGTTGAGGGGAACAGCATAGATGCATTAAAGGGGAAACTAGATGAGCACACGAGGGAGAAAGGAATAGAATGATATGCTGACAGGGTTAGATGAAGAGGGCTGAGAGGAAGCTCGTGTGGTGCATATTTGGCAGTATGGCCCAGTTGGGCCAAATGGCCTGTTTCTGTGCTGTAAATTCCATGTAAATCTAAGTAAACCAAGAAATAAAATAGGGAATTCAGAAGAAACTTGTTTACCCAGAGAGTGGTGAGAATATGGAACTCGCTAGTAGGGAGTCCGTGAGTCAGAGAGGGCTATAAAGGCTGCGAGGTCGGGAGGTGTGTCGCTGAGTAGGGAGTCCATGAGTCAGAGAGGCCTACAACAGGCCGCAAGGTCGGGAGGTGCGTCGCTGAGTAGGGAGTCCGTGAGTCAGAGAGGTCTACAAAAGGCCGCTGAGTCGGGAGTCCGTGAGTCAGAGAGGCCTATAAAGGCTGCGAGGTCGGGAGGTGTGTCGCTGAGTAGGGAGTCCATGAGTCAGAGAGGCCTACAACAGGCCGCGAGGTCGAGAGGTGCGGCGCTGAGTCGGGAGTCCGTGAGTCAGAGAGGTCTATAAAGGCCGCGAGGTCGGGAGGTGCGTCGCTGAGTAGGGAGTCTGTGAGTCAGAGAGGCCTACAAAAGGCCGCAAGGTCGGGAGGTGCGTCGCTGAGTAAGGAGTCCGTGAGTCAGAGAGGCCTATAAAGGCCGCAAGGTCGAGAGGTGCGTCGCTGAGTAGGGAGTCCGTGAGTCAGAGAGGTCTATAAAGGCCGCAAGGTCGGGAGGTGCGTCGCTGAGTAGGGAGTCCATGAGTCAGAGAGGCCTATAAAGGCCGCGAGGTCGGGAGGTGTGTCGCTGAGTAGGGAGTCCATGAGTCAGAGAAGCCTACAAAAAACCGCAAGGTTGGGAGGTGCGTCGCTGAGTCAGGAGTCCGTGAGTCAGAGAGGCCTACAAAAGGCCGCGAGGTCGGGAGGTGTGTCGCTGAGTAGGGAGTCCATGAGTCAGAGAAGCCTACAAAAAACCGCAAGGTTGGGAGGTGCGTCGCTGAGTCAGGAGTCCGTGAGTCAGAGAGGCCTACAAAAGGCCGCGAGGTCGGGAGATGCGTCGCTGAGTAGGGAGTCCGTGAGTCAGAGAGGTCTACAAAAGGCCCAGCTTGTGCAGCTACAGGGAGAAGGCAAAAAGAAGTAGAAAGAAATAGAAAGGTGACGTCACAACCAAGCAGGTAAGTGATTGGGTGGTGATTGGTGAGTAGTTTTTCTTTTTTCTCTTCTATATCAGTGAGTAGCTTGTAGCACTGTTGTTGCCAATTTAAGTTAATCTAAGGGTTAAGTCATGGCTGGAGAGCTCAGACACGTGTTATGCTCCTCCTGTACTATGTGGGAAATCAGGGACGTCTCCGGTGTCCCTGGAGACTACGTGTGCGGGAAGTGTATCCGCCTCCAGCTCCTGACGGATCGCGTTGCGGAATTGGAGCTGAAGGTGGATTCACTCTGGAGCATCCACAATGCTGAGAATGACATGAATAGCACGTTTAGTGAGTTGGTCTTACCGCAGGTAAAGTGTCCACAGCCAGATAGGGAATGGAAGACCAACCGGAAGAGCAGTGCAAGGAAGGTAGTGCAGGGATCCCCTGCGGTCATCTCCCTGCAAAACAGATACACCGCTTTGAGTACTGTTGAGGGGGATGACTCATCAGGGGAGGTCAGCAGCAGCCAAGTTCATTGCACCGTGGCTGGCTCTGCTGCACAGGAGGGCAGGAAAAAAAGTGGGAGAGCGATAGTGATAGGGGATTCAATTGTAAGGGGAATAGATAGGCGATTCTGCGACCGCAACCGAGACTCCAGGATGGTATGTTGCCTCCCTGGTGCAAGGGTCAAGGATGTCTCGGAGCGGGTGCAAGGGAGGGTGAACAGCCAGTTGTTGTGGTGCACATTGGTACCAACGATATAGGTAAAAAACGGGATGAGGTCCTACGAGACGAATTTAAGGAGCTAGGAGCTAAATTAAAAAGTAGGACCTCAAAAGCAGTAATCTCAGGATTGCTACCAGTGCCACGTGCTAGTCAGAATGGGAATTGCAGGATACCTCAGATGAATACGTGGCTTGAGCAGTGGTGCAGCAGGGAGGGATTCAAATTCCTGGGACATTGGAACCGGTTCTGGGGGAGGTGGGACCAGTACAAACCGGACGGTCTGCACCTAGGCAGGACCGGAATCAATGTCCTCGGGGGAATGTTTGCTAGTGCTGTTGGGGAGGAGTTAAACTAATATGGCAAGGGGATGGGAACCAATGTAGGGAGACAGAGGGAAACAAAATGGAGACAGAAGCAAAAGACAGAAAGGAGATGACTAAAAGTGGAGTGCAGAGAAACCAAGGCAAAAAACAAAAAGGGCCGCTTTGCAGCAAAATTCTAAAGGGTCTAAGTTTGTTAAAAAGGCAAGCCTGAAGGCTCTGTGTCTCAATGCGAGGAGTATTCGGAATAAGGTGGACGAATTAACTGTGCAGATAGCAGTTAACGGATACAATGTCGTTGGCATCACGGAGACATGGCTCCAGGGTGACCAAGACTGGGAACTCAACATCCAAGGGTATTCAACATTTAGGAAGGATAGACAGAAAGGAAAAGGAGGTGGGGTGGCGTTGCTGGTGAAAGAGGAAATTAATGCAATTGTAAGGAAAGACACGAGCTTGCATGGTGTGGAATCGATATGGGTGGAGCTACGGAATACCAAGGGGCAGAAAACGCTGGTGGGAGTTGTGTACAGACCGCCAAATAGTAGTAGTGATGTTGGGGAGCGCATCAAACTGGAAATAAGGGGTGCATGCAATAAAGGTGCAGCAGTTATCATGGGTGACTTTAATATGCATATAGATTGGGCTAACCAAACTGGAAACAATACGGTGGAGGAGGATTTCCTGGAGTGCATAAGGGATGGTTTTCTCGACCAATATGTCGAGGAACCAACTCAGGGGGGGCCATCTTAGACTGGGTGTTGTGTAATGGGAGAGGATTAATTAGCAATCTCATTGTGCGAGGCCCCTTGGGGAAGAGTGACCATAATATGGTGGAATTCTACATTAGGATGGAGAATGAAACAGTTAATTCAGAGACCATGGTCCAGAACTTAAAGAAGGGTAACTTTGAAGGTATGAGGCGTGAATTGGCTAGGATAGATTGGCACATGATGCTTAAGGGGTTGACAGTGGATGGACAATGGCAGACATTTAGAGACCGCATGGATGAACTACAACAATTGTACATCCCTGTCTGGCGTAAAAATAAAAAAGGGAAGGTGGCTCAATCGTGGCTATCAAGGGAAATCAGGGATAGTATTAAAGCCAAGGAAATGGCATATTACAAATTGGCCGGAAATAGCTGCGAACCTGGGGACTGGGAGAAATTCAGAGCCCAGCAGAGGAGGACAAAGGGTTTGATTAGGGCAGGGAAAATAGAGTACGAGAGGAAGCTTGCAGGGAACATTAAAACGGACTGCAAAAGCTTCTATAGATGTGTAAAGAGAAAAAGGTTATTAAAGACAAACGTAGGTCCCCTGCAGTCAGAATCAGGGGAAGTTATAACTGGGAACAAAGAAATGGCAGACCAATTGAACAAGTACTTTGGTTCGGTATTCACTAAGGAGGACACAAACAACCTTCCGGATATAAAAGGGGTCAGAGGGTCTAGTAAGAAGGAGGAACTGAGGGAAATCCTTATTAGTCGGGAAATTGTGTTGGGGAAATTGATGGGATTGAAGGCCGATAAATCCCCAGGGCCTGATGGTCTGCATCCCAGAGTACATAAGGAGGTGGCCTTGGAAATAGCAGATGCATTGACAGTCATTTTCCAACATTCCATAGACTCTGGATCAGTTCCTATGGAGTGGAGGGTAGCCAATGTAACCCCACTTTTTAAAAAAGGAGGGAGAGAGAAAACAGGGAATTATAGACCGGTCAGCCTGACATCGGTAGTGGATAAAATGATGGAAACAATTATTAAGGATGCCATAGCAGTGCATTTGGAAAGAGGTGACATGATAGGTCCAAGTCAGCATGGATTTGTGAAAGGGAAATCATGCTTGACAAATCTTCTGGAATTTTTTGAGGATGTTTCCAGTAGAGTGGACAAGGGAGAACCAGTTGATGTGGTGTATTTGGACTTTCAGCAGGCTTTCGACAAGGTCCCACACAAGAGATTAATGTGCAAAGTTAAAGCACATGGGATTGGGGGTAGTGTGCTGATGTGGATTGAGAACTGGTTGGCAGACAGGAAATAAAGAGTAGGAGTAAATGGGTACTTTTCAGAATGGCAGGCAGTGACTAGTGGGGTACTGCAGGGTTCTGTGCTGGGGCCCCAGCTGTTTACATTGTACATTAATGATTTAGACGAGGGGATTAAATGTAGTATCTCCAAATTTGCAGATGACACTAAGTTGGGTGGCAGTGTGAGCTGCGAGGAGGATACTATGAGGCTGCAGAGTGACTTGGATAGGTTAGGTGAATGTGCAAATGCATGGCAGATGAAGTATAATGAGGATAACTGTGAGGTTATCCACTTTGGTGGTAAAAACAGAGAGACAGATTATTATCTGAGTGGTGACAGATTAGGAAAAGGGGAGGTGCAACGAGACCTGGGTGTCATGGTACATCAGTCATTGAAGGTTAGCATGCAGGGACAGCAGGCGGTTAAGAAAGCAATGGCATGTTGGCCTTCATAGCGAGGGGATTTGAGTACAGGGGCAGGGAGGTGTTACTACAGTTGTACAGGGCCTTGGTGAGGCCACACCTGGAGTATTGTGTACAGTTTTGGTCTCCTAACTTGAGGAAGGACATTCTTGCTATTGAGGGAGTGCAGCGAAGGTTCACCAGACTGATTCCCGGGATGGCGGGACTGACATATCAAGAAAGACTGGATCAACTGGGCTTGTATTCACTGGAGTTCAGACGAATGAGAGGGGATCTCATAGAAACGTTTAAAATTCTGACGGGTTTAGACAGGGTAGATGCAGGAAGAATGTTCCCAATGTTGGGGAAGTCCAGAACCAGGGGTCACAGCCTAAGGATAAGGGGTAAGCCATTTAGGACCGAGATGAGGAGATGCTTCATCACCCAGAGAGTGGTGAACCTGTGGAATTCTCTACCACAGAAAGTTGTTGAGGCCAATTCACTAAATATATTC
The DNA here is from genome assembly GCF_044704955.1 of Pristiophorus japonicus. Lineage (NCBI taxonomy): Eukaryota > Metazoa > Chordata > Chondrichthyes > Pristiophoridae > Pristiophorus > Pristiophorus japonicus. The sequence goes on from NC_091981.1 coordinate 206,059,064, forward strand.
AAAAAGGAGTTAGATGTAGTCCTTACTACTAGAGGGATCAAGGAGTATGGCGAGAAAGCAGGAATGGGGTACTGAAGTTACATGTTCAGCTATGAACTCATTGAATGGCGGTGCAGGCTCGAAGAGCCGAATGGCCTACTCCTGCACCTATTTTCTATGTTTCTATGCTACCACAGGGAGTAGTTGAGATGAATAGCTTTTAAGGGGAAGCTAGATAAGTAAGTGAGGTGGAAGGGATTGGAGGGTTATGCTGATAGAGTTAGATGAGGAAGGATGGGAGGAGGCTCAAGTAGAGCATAAACTCTAGCATGGACTGATTGGGCCAAATGACCTGCTTACATGCTGTATATTCTTTGTAATAGGATGGGTAGTTCAGCAAAGGCAGATAAGGTCCACAATTATAAATTTAAACATTTTAGACAGAATTTATCTGCTAGCTTTAATCCCAGTGCAAAAGCGAATTTATTTGTACAGTAACTGCTGCATGTCTACACCATTAATATATGGATGGTATGCAAGCATATGTAAACAATTTTGCAAGTCATTTCTCCTTTTTGGAGGAGTGCTAATGGTGTACAAGTGATGTAAGCAGAGCTCTGTGATGCCTCAAACACTATGGCCCAGAAATTCCGGCCTCCCTGAGTCCGTTCAGAGTGCGTATGGACCCGGGAAGGCATCGCAAAAGCCGGTTTTCAGCGCACAATGCGCATGCGCTGAAAATCGGCTTTTCCGATCTGCTAAGCTGGAGCTTGACAGATCTGGGAGGAAAAGCAATGTGTGAGGAGAACACAAAAAAATCTGCAAAAGGACATAGGCTAAGTGAGTGGGCAAAAATTTTGCAGATGGAGTATAATGTTGGAAAGTGTGAGGTCATGCACTTTGGTAGAAAAAAAATCAAAGAGCAAGTTATTATTTAAATGGAGAAAGATTGCAAAGTGCTGCAGTACCGCGGGACCTGGGGGTACTTGTGCATGAAATGCAAAAGGATTGTATGCAGGTACAGCAAGTGATCAGGAAGGCCAATATTATTGCAAAGGGGATGGAGTATAAAAGCAGGGAAATCTTGCTACAGCTAATATTAGGTATTGGTGAGGCCACACCTAGAATACTGCGTGCAGTTTTGGTTTCCATATTTACGAAAGGATATACTTGCTTTGGAGGCAGTTCAGAGAAGGTTCACTAGGTTGATTCTGGGGATGAGGGGGTTGACTTATGAGGAAAGGTTGAGTAGGTTGGGCCTCTACTCATTGGAATTCAGAAGAATGAGAGGTGATCTTATTGAAATGTATAAGATTATGAGGGGGCTTGACCGGGTGGATGCAGAGAGGATGTTTCCACTGGTGGGGGAGACTAGAACTAGAGGGCATGATCTTAGAATAAGGGGCTGGCCTATTTAAAACTGAGATGAGGAGCAATTTCTTCTCTCAGAGGGTTGTAAATCTGTGGAATTCACTGCCTCAGAGAGCTGTGGAAGCTGGGACATTGAATAAATTTAAGACAGAAATAGACAGTTTGTTAAATGATAAGGGGATAAGGGGTTATGGGGAGCGGGCAGGGAAGTGGAGCTGAGTCCATGATCAGATCAGCCATGATCTTATTGAATGGCGGAGCAGGCTCGAGGGGCTGTATGGCCTACTCCTGCTCCTATTTCTTATGTTCTTATGTATCTTCTGTATCTCCACATGCAGGACATTCGCATGGGTAATATTGCGGTATTTACCCCATATCTTGCCCAGCGGGTGTCCTGAAAACTTTTGTGCCTGATAAAAGCAGGCTCATAGCCTACTATTACAGGCATAAGAGTTTTAAAATTCACAAAAACATTACAAAATAAAATTTAAAAAACAAATATTATTGTTATAAACCATCCCCACTACGGTAAGTTTATTTTAAGCCATAATTAAAAAAACTTTTTTAAAAATCGGGAAAATATTTTTTTTTATAATAACACATAAATAACGAATTTAAATTAATAAAAATATATGGTGTATTTTTTCTAGTTTTTTTATTTGTGTTTTGGAGGGGGGATTGGCTGCCCAGAGCCATGTGACTCCAGCTCCAACATATGGATGTCCTGACGTGCACACACTCCGACATGCAGACAGTGAAGGCCTCAGGATCCACGTAGGCGCAGCAGGAACAGGTAAGTGCGCATCTTTTTTAATTTTTTACCCGATCGTCCGTGGGAAGCAGCCGACCGGGATTTCTAGGACGATCATTTCTGTTTAATATATGTGACTAGATAGGCAGAATAATGCGAGTTAAAGATTGGCTACAGATTAGCTGTATCTTTCCTTTGTTTTTGTGACCAATAATCAAAACTGTTCAGAGAGATCAGCTTTTGCATGGATGTCATCTCTCTTAGCTGCCTTATTTGATGCAGTTGCCTGCATTCATAAATGAATTACATCATTATCTCTTTTGGATATTAAAGTTACCTATTTGTCGATGCATTAATCTGAGCCATCAGGAGTCTAGTTAACACTTATCTTAGCTAGCTTCTTTGGTGACTGTTGTTTGAAATCCACACAATACATAACAGGGTAGATTTTACTTGGGCCGGTTGCTGTAAACTGATAGTGGCCTGAAAATGGCTTCACGCCACTTTACGCCGGCTCTTCAGTGTCCACCGTACTCGAAGGGGCCTTCCTCTGGGCAGCTAGAGCATCTGCCTGTTTCAAGCCTCTCTCGACTGCTCCACTGCTTTCCTTAGTAATTACATTGAATTTTTGAAAATATGATTTCAAATGAACCAATAAATGGAAATTGGCAGGGAGTTATGCTTGAAGGGACCATCATTCAGAGATAAGTCTACAACACCTTTATGACATTGCCTGTCTTAGACTCTACCTGAACTCATTTGCTGCTAAAACCCTTATCCATGCCTTCATCATCTCCAGACATGACTGGGCCGAAATTAAGACATGCCAGAAAGCTGGCACACCTGTGATTATTTACCTCGTTTTTCCACTGGGAGTGATGAGGCGGCCATCCGATCCATTTTCAGCACTTAGAAGATTTTTCAATGTTGGACCGGAAGTCGGTCATAGTGGGGCGTAGGTCACTCAGTGGCGGAGCGGTGGTGACATCACAGCGCGTGTGCGTCACTCCGTTAAAGAGGAGCGAATCGGGGATTCTTTAGCTTCGGCCACTGGGCCATCAGGGCGGGTTTCGGCCGGGCCAGTGACCTGGCATCCAAGAGGGGGGGTGCCAGGCTGCCTGTTGGCGGCCCGGCCGAACCCGGGGGAGCAATAGTCCGGCCGAAATAGAAATTGGCCGGCAAAAAAAATAAGATGGCGGCTGCGGCATTCAGCCCTCACCTTTAATGGCTGCCTCACCGGCAGGGCAGAGATACAGCAGACAAGGTGTGTACCAACAGAAAAAAGCTGTCAGGCCACCATCCAGTGGCTAGTGGATTTCTTCAACTAACTTTGGGGTGGATTAAAATAGAGGTGCGGGATAGTAGCGGTGCACGCTTTGATAACGTGCTTGCGCCGGTCGGCAGCAGTGGGGCGAAAGTAGGGACAGGCCGAAAAATCCCCAAACTGAAATTGGGTCAGGGCAGCTATTGGACTGCAACGCGGCAGCCACTCGATTCCACTGCATGGCCACCGCAAAATGGCAGAAACAGACCTGATAGGGACCCTGAATTTTGGCCCCGACTACTCTAACACACTGGGGGAGAAATTCGGCTGCTTAGCGCCTCCCATTAGCGCCTGGGGGGAGGACGCTAACGTGGCGCTCAGGCAATAGCGCCATAGTGGGGCGAATCCCGCGCCACACGTCACGTTTGCTGACCCCGTAGCACCACTGATAACAGTTAGCACCTTGGCACTTTTCACCATGCAAATCATGATCTCAGCCTGTGCGTCCAATCTGCAAACTTCAGTAGTGCTCCCCGTCTTACCATCTCGTGCTGACAGCACCAGGGAGCAGAGGTTTGAACAAGCCGGCTAGTGGGGCGCTATTAAAGGGATGTGCCCCAGTACTTCCGTTCCAAAGATCATTTATGCGTGCCAGAAAGCGCATGATGTATCTGCAGCCAGATACATGCTGCTTATTCCCCAGAGAGTTGCGGGCTGTCAAAGGCCTTTGCATTTCATCCCACAGCATATCGCCATTCTGCACTCCCCGAATCATTAAGGGCTGGTGTGCAGACTCCAGTGACCCTCCCCTTTAATGGCTGGAAGGCGCCTTCACCAATGCTCATTCCCAATTACACAGCACGTCATTTTCGTTATCGCTCGGAGCCTAATGCCACTCACCTACACCATTAGTGCTTGATTTAGCACCCCCTCTATTCTTTAAATGCAGACATTCAATTTCACGGGCGCCGAGATTAACCACCGCCTGCCGCTAAACTTACCACTTTTCAAAAGTTAAGGCCGCGACAGAATTTCTAGCCCTCTGCTTCTTGGCCTCCCAAGACTCCAATTTATCTAAAACTCTGCCACAAGTAATCTGTCCTACACAAAATCCCATTCATTCATCACATTTGTCCTCGAGAACCTGCACTGGCTCCCAGTCCTCCAATGTACTACATTTAAAATCCTTATCATCTTTAAACCCCTCTATGGCCTTATACCACCCTATCTCTGTAATTTTCTGCTACTCAATTTCCTCTCCCTAACACTTTGTACCCCTGGCTCCAGCTTTCTGTACCTTACCCCTACCTTTGCCCTCTATAGTTGGCAGAATATTCAGCCACTTCAATCCTACTCTTTAGAACTAACTACCTACACTCTCCATCTCTATCTCCATCTTTAATAACCTCCTTGAGACCCATCTCTTTAGGTCACCCCTTCTAATCTCTCCATTCCTGGCTTGGTATCTGTTTTCTACATACTTATTTGTGAAACACCTTGGGATATTAGTTACATTGAAGGCATTATATAAATGAAAATTGTTGTTCTATAATGAGTATAATTTTGGCTAGTAATTAGTGTACAACAGTAAGAAATGGGGAGTTGATCTCCACCCACTTTAATGCTCGCCCATTTATTGCCATAATTTTTGGCAGGCAGGGAAATGTTTGACTCAAACAAGAGGAAAATAATTTTGAATCTAAATTTTCTGTCATGCAAAGCATCAGATGTAAATCAGGCCTGGGTGAAATGGATGCCAAGGGCTGCTGGACGGCAGTAAATGTATAGAAGATGATTGAAAGGACACCGTCATCCTGTTAAACATTTCTTTACCATCTTTCTTATTTTTAAACCTTTTTTACACTTGTGTTTTCTTGAAATCTTGTTCCAATTGACCCAATCCTCGTTATTAGTACCAATGGATTTTCCAATCGGAATTCCTCCCCCTCCTTACTGTGGTTGGAAGCGATGGAGAACAAAGGGATGCCAGACAAGTCAAGCCGTAACAGGTAGGAAAATCTGGGCTATCACCTGTGTGGGGCAGGAATTGAACTCTTGAGAAGGTTCATAATGTGGCCTTCTTATTAGGCTGAAAACAGAGTCCTGGAGCATAATTCTGGGACAACCAACACAACTGCGATTGCTACTTAAATCAATCAAAATTGGCATGACTGTTGGTTTATAGACTACTCTCCTTCGTCTGATTGTTTTCTCTATCTGCATCAAACTATGAAGTTGAGATGTCATCAATTTTGTTGAGTGCCATATTTTCATACATGGACAATTCAACTAGATTGAGGGTGTAATCTTGGACTCACTCAAAACAAGTCTAGCACCATGAGTGAAAAAGAAGGCGGCTGGAATGGTCTTACTTCCCCATAGCATTTCCTCAATCACTCTATTGATTGAGAAGGGTTATTTGATGAATGAAAATTAGACAGCCAAGGATACATTGAGAAAGCTGAATGGCAGCATGGGGCAGCCTTAGAAGGGCATTGAGTTTAGAGGAATGGAGTAAAAATATCCCATCAGTCACAGTACTCAAACACTCAATTTTTTTATAAGCAATGTCTGGGTGCTCTGACACACAGGCACTCACTAATTTGAGCCATAACTATAGATTTATTATTTTGGTCTGGATTATTCACTCTTCAGCAGTTGTTAATGTTTCCTTATTTAAGTTGCAAACTTTAAAAAAATGACTTACTCTGTTGATCTTGGACATTGTCCTTCACATTTTGTAACTTCAATATCAACTGATAAACAGGAATCCATTTCGACAGTTTTATTATAAGTGATGGGTTTACACAAAGACACTGTGAAAAAAAAATTATATTATCAGTAAAATAAGCAATCATCACAACAGTTAACATGACAAGTGTATTCTCTGTTCAAAGCACTCCCTCATTTTTCTCTCAACCAAATTGATAATAATAGATAGCAACCTTCACCAAATATCCAGATTTGTCAACACAGGTAGCCTTCTACTGTTTACAATAGGACTGATGGTTTCCCCCCCCCCCCCCCCGCCACCCCCAGGGCTATACCAGCATGAGTGACCTATAAAACCACTCAGGAAGTAGAAGTAGTTGAATGGGTGAGAATATTGATTAGACAACAGTTAGAGAGCTTGTACAGTTTGCGTGCCCTGTTATAGAAATGGACATTAAAGACATGGGTGAACCGAAATTCCTCAGGTCGCAGTCCTGGCAGTTAATTGTAAGCTGAGTGGGAAGGCACTTAGTTAGTTGCCCTCTTAGCTGATATTGAAAATCTATTTTTTTTTAATTAACTGAAATTTCTTCAGAAGTCCAAAACTACTTCCCTGGCCTGAAGCTCACCAGTGGGGTCCACATATTTTTTGCATTCATTCATTCATTGGATGTGGCCATCACTGGCAGGGTCAGCATTTGTTGCCCATTCCCTAATTGACTTTGAGAAGGTGGTCGTGAGCCACCTTGAACCGCTGCAGTCCATGTGGTAAAGGTACTCCCACAGTGCTGTTAGGCAGAGAGATCCAGGATTTTGATCCAGTGATGATGAAGGAATGGCAACATATTTCCAAGTCAGAGTGGTGTGTGACTTGAAGGGAAACTTGGAGGTGGTGATAATCCCATATGCCTGCTGGTCTTGTCCTTCTGGTGGTAGAGGTTGTGGGTTTGGGAAGTGCTGTCATAGAAGCCTTGACAAGTTGCTGCAGTGCATCTTGTAGATGGTACACACAGCATACACGGTGCACCAGTGGCAAAGGGAGTGAATGTTTAAGGTTGTGAATGGGGTGCCAATCAAATGGGCTACTTTGTCCTAGATAGTATTGAACTTTTTCAGTGTTGTTCGAGCTGCACTCATTCAGGCAAGTGCAGAGTATCCCATCACACTTCTGACTTGTGCCTTGTAGATGGTGGAAAGTCTTTGGGGAGTCAGGAGGTGAGTCACCCATCGCATAATACCCAGCCTCTGACCTGCTCTTGTAGCAACAGTATTTATGTGGTTGGTCCAATTAAGCTTTTGATCAATGGTGACCTCCAGGATGTTGATCGTAGGGAATTTGATGATGGTCCTGCCATTGAATATGAAGGGGAGATGGATAGACTGTCTCTTGTTGGAGATGGTCATTGCCTGGTACTTGTGTGGCATGAATGTTACTTGCCACTTATCACATCAAGCCTGAATGTTGTCCAGTTCTGACTGCATGCTAGTACGGACTGCTTCATTATCTGAGGAGTTGCAAATGGAACTTGTTATATATGTATACTTGTATTTACTCTGTACAGCCACCAGAGGGCTCATTCCCTGGAGTCCCAAGGGATCCCATAACCGCTTGGGAGCACAGGTATTTAAGGAGGCTTCACAGGTTGGGGAAGCATTCTGGAGACCTGCAATAAAAGACTACGGTCACACTTTACTTTGAGCTCACAGTGTTCAGTCTGACTCTTTCTCCATACACAACAGAACTGAAGACTGTGCAATCATCAGCGAACATCCCCAGGGTGTGAGCAGGGTATACTTCACCTGACTGGCAGTACTTATGTCCAGTTATGGCAGATCCCAACTCAGCTAATGAAATGGGAGCTTCTGGCATAGGGTGTTCCTGCCTTTGGCTTCGACCCCTTGTTAGCGCGAATGTTTTCCTGGAAGAATCACTCGACACTCGGGGTCGGTTCCAATGCCAAAACGGCCTTTATTACGCCGGCGGGGAGAGAGCCTCTGGTCCAACTTCAGGCACTCCACTCCGCCGAACAAAGAAATTCATCGATATTTATATGTTTTACAATAGTTCATTACAGTTACTCAGCCCACTTTGGCTGGACACAATCCAATCATAATGATTATAGATTACATATAGGTTTAAATGGGCCAATAGAATTAACCCTGGTACATCAGGGGGCTGCATGATCAGTTCGTGACAGTTGGGGGCTGATTCATATCCGTGTGATGCTTTCCAGACCCCCCTTATCTTCGTTACTCATGGGTTCCACCGGTGCCTAGCTCCTTATCTCTATGGTTGCTAGGCACCCCATCTGGGGGTCACTGACTTGAGGACATTCCGTACTAGATACCGCCGTGTTCTTTATGCTATCTTGTCTCAAGTTGTTGACTCAAGACATTCCAGGTACCAGGCTCTGCAGGGTCAGTGCTCAGTCAGCAGCTTTCGCTAACTTGGCTAACCGAGCCCCCATCATGCTTTGCTAAGCCCCCTGGCAGCCATTTTATATTTGGCTAACATTTTAAACATACATACATACATATATTTATATATCCAGCAGGTGCCTTTGCCTTCCTACAACACCCTCTTGATTAAATTTTTCTTCTAGAAGCAGACAGAGGTTCTATTCTTTACAAGTTAAGTCAGATACTCCCAGAAATGGCAGAGACCCAGCACAACTACAGCTCCACCATTTTCCAAGGTTCTATTGATCTGCCAGTGAAATTACATTAGGCTGGCAACAGAAATAGATGGAAAAGAAAAAGGCATTTAGGAAATAGAAAGAAAGCTTAAATCAAATACAACAATAGGTGGAAAATAAAATATTCTTCCAAAACTATAATGGCACAAGGGTAGACTGAGAAGAAAGATAGCCCCTGAAAACATGTGTGGGTATCACAATGCGTGATCGGGCCATGCCCGTTGAAAGTAATGCAGACAGCACACAACCTCCATGCTGTCTCCTAATTGCAATGATTGTAGCACTTAACCCAGTGCTGAACACACTGCTGTTTGGCTGAACATTCAGAAGGGCTACAAGTTGATGCGAGACTAGCTCCAACTAAAGCTAGCCTCCACTTCACAAAGAGGAGATGCATTCTGCCTGCAGCAGCTCATGCAACTGGTTGTGGAGTCAAAGCTCACAAAGAAGAAAAGTGATTAATGGCTCAACCGGCCATAGAAAGGGCTCCAAGATTCTTGGATGCAGCACTCGAAGTCTTAGTGCAGGGGATGGAAAGGAGGAGACAGGTCATCTATCCGCAGGGGACCAGGAGACCTTCCAGACACACACTGCGAAGGTAGTGGGAGCAGATAGACGACGAGGTCAATGCCAGCAGTCTTGCCCTGAGGACATGGATGCAGTGCTGAAATCAGTTCAATGACCTCACCGTCTCCCACCAGCTGCACCACTAGCCCCACACACTGCTCAATGCACCACACCCCATCTCACCCACCAACAATCTCTATCAATAACAATTCAAACCTCACATTCATAGCTTCACCTCACCTTTGCACCCACATCTCACACCTTGCACACACTGCCAGCTATTCAACCGTGACAAGCACATTACACAAACATATTGCACCACACTCACTGACATACCTCTCTCTTTCTTGTAGGTATGGTGGCTCATAACCGCAGGCAACCATTGCTAACTGGCAGGGGGGGTGGGGGGAGAGGCAAGCTAACATATCCTTACCTGGAGGAGAAGCTGCTCAAAATGATTGGAGGGGCTGTCTCTGAGGTTGTGGTCAGCGGTGAGGCTGAAACCATTTAAGATGACGGCATACTCATGCCTAATCCTCCTTCTCACATTTCTCATATTCCACTTCCCCCTCATCCCACAATCTCTTCTCACTTACAAGCTGCTGATAGTGTAAGCATGCGCATCTTGCTTACACCCCAACTCCCCTCACCACAACATAGGAGCAGGAATAGGCCATTGAGCCCCTCGAGCCTGTTCTGCTATTCAATGAGATCATGGGTATTCTGCAACGTAACTCCATATACCCAAGGTGGAGGTTACACCTTTTTCTTAAACTTTGGAAGAAACTTTTAAACATCCCTCGGAACTCCAGCAGACAATTGGCCTCAGCTAAGCCCGTGTGGTTGCCAGTGTGCAACAGCCACCCATGTTAAAAGAACTCACGCACAGGCATCTTCCACTTAGTTAACATGAAGTTCGAGACTTGGAACGCCAGGACCCTCATGGACAACTCCAACAGCGACAGGCCGGAATGCCACACCGCCATAGTTGCCCGGGAACTTAGACGCTTTGACATCGATATCGCCGCCCTAAGCGAGACCCGGCGGGCAGGGGAAGGCCAGCTCAAGGAACAAAGTGGAGGTTACACCTTTTTCTGGAAAGAAAAACCAGAGGAAGAACGCCGTCCTCACGGAGTCGGCTTCACCATCAAAAATGAGCTGGTCGACCGCCTCAAAGACTCCTCCTGCAGGGATAACGCCTCATGACTCTTCGACTCACCCTATTCCGGAACCAATGCGCCACAGTCATCAGTGCGTATGCCCCAACACTCTATGCAACGGATGAGACCAAAGAGGATTTTATTCCAACCTCGAGACATCCCTGTCCAACGTCCCTGCAGGCAACAAATTGATCCTCCCAGGTGACTTCAATGCCAGGGTCGGCAAAGACACAACCCTCTGGGGAGGCATGATTGGCAGAGAGGGGATAGTGAAAGCCAACTCCAGCGGTACCCTACTCCTGACAAAATGTCTAGAACATGAACTTCTCATCACCAACATTGTGTTCTGCCAGAGGGACAAATACAAGGCATCGTGGCAACACCCTCGCTCCAAACACTGGCTCCTGCTCGACTATGTCATCGTCCGAGCCAGGGATCGCAAGGATGTGTGCGTCACCCGCACCATGACAACAGCTGATGACTGCTGGACGGACAGCCGCCTAATCCGATCCATCATCGACATTAACATAGCCCCAAAGTGGAGGGGACAGCAGAAGCAGTGTCGCAAAAAAGTCAATGCTGAGGCACTCAAAGACCCAGCCAAGAGAGCCCTATACAGCCAATGCCTCACAGTTAACCTGGCGTGCCTTGATGATCCTGAGATGCTGAATGCCCACAGTGCTCGGTCTGCCCTCCTGGCTTCCATAATCAGTGCCTGTGAAGAGACACTTGGTCACTCAACCAGAAAACACGACTGATTTGATGAGAATGATCAGGAGATCCAAGAACTAATAGATCGCAAATGCAGAGCATTTCTAAGCATCAAGCAACAACCCAACTCGGGAGCAGCAAAGCAACATTACAGGTGGCTCAAGGCTGAGGTCCAACAAAAAACCCGGGATCTAAAGAACAGGTGGTGGATGGAGAAAGCACAGGAGATACAACAACTGGCCGACAGCCACAATATGCGAGGATTATTCACCGCAGTCAAGGCCACCCATGGTCCAAACTCCCAAGGCCCTACCCCACTGCTGGGGAAACACTCATCATGGACACCGAGGCTGTCCCCACTGGAAGGAGTACTTCGAAGATCTCCTCAATCGAGACTCTGCCTTTGACTCAACTGTTTCAACTCCATCCCGCAGCAAGCGACCCGCCACCACCTCAATGAAACCCCAATGTTGCACGAGGTAGGAAAAGCCATAAAACAACTCAAGAACAACAAGACTACGGGAGCGGATGGAATCCCTGCTGAGGCACTAAAGTATGGTGGAGAGGCGCTGTTGGCACAGATACATGACCTTATCTCTCTCATCTGCTGGGAGGAGAGCATGCCGGGAAATCTCAGAGATGCAGTAATCGTGACCATCTTTAAAAAAGGGGACAAGTCCGACTGCGGCAACTACAGAGGAATCTCCCTGCTATCAGCCACTGGGAAAGTTGTTGCTAGAGTTCTCCTCAACCGTCTTCTCCCTGTGGCTGAGGAGTTCTTCCCGGAGTCATAGTGCGGATTTCGTCCCCTACGGAGCACAACGGACATGTCTTTGCAGCTGCAGGAAAAATGCAGGGAGCAGTGCCAGCCCTTATACATGGCCTTTTTCGAACTTACAAAGGCCTTTGACACTGTCAACCGTGAGGGTCTATGGAGCGTCCTCCTCCATTTCGGATGCCCCCAAAAGTGTGTCAACATCCTTCGCTTGCTCCACGACGACATGCAGGCCGTGATCCTTACCAACGGATCCATTACAGACCCAATCCACGTCCGGACCGGGGTCAAACAGGGCTGCGTCATCGCTCCAACCCTCTTCTCAATCTTCCTCACTGCCATGCTCCACCTCGCAGTCAACAAGCTCCCCGCTGGAGTGGAACTAAACTACAGAAGCAGTGGGAAGCTGTTTAACCTACGCTGCCTCCAGGCCAGGTCCAAGATCACCCCAACCTCTGTCGTTGAGCTGCAGTATGCGGATGATGCCTGCGTCTGCACACATTCTGAGGCTGAACTCCAGGATATAGTCGACATATTTACTGAGGCATACAAAAGCAATGGGCCTTATGCTAACCGTCCGTAAGACAAAAGGTCCTCCAACAGCCTGTCCTCGCCGCACAGCACTGCCTCCCAGTCATCAAGATCCACGGCACGGCCCTCGACAACGTGGACCATTTCCCATACCTCGGGAGCCTCTTATCAACAAAAGCAGACATTGATGCGGAGATTCAACACCACCTCCAGTGCGCCTTTGTCCGACTGAGGAAAACAGTGTTCGAAGACCAGGCCCTCAAATCTACCACCAAGTTCATTGTCTACAGGGCTGTGGTAATACCCATCCTCCTGTATGGCTCAGAGGCATGGACGATGTACAGAAAACACCTCAAGTCGCTGTAGATATATCACCAACGATGTCTTCGCAAGATCCTACAAATCCCCTGGGAGGACAGGCGCACCAACATCAGTGTCCTCGTCCAGGCTAACATCCCCAGCATTGAAGCACTGACCACACTCGATCAGCTCCGCTGGGCAGGCCACATAGTTTACATGCCAGACACGAGACTCCCAAAGCAATTGCTCTATGCGGAGTTCCTTCACGGCAAACGAGCCAAAGGTGGGCAGCGGAAATGTTACAAAGCTTCTCTGATAAAGTGCGACATCACCACTGACACCTGGGAGTCCCTGGCCAAAGGCCGTCCTAAGTGGAGAAAGTGCATCCTCGAGTCTCAGCGGCGATAGCGTGCAGAAATCAAACGCAGCCAGCGGAAAGAGCGTACGGCAAACCAGTCCCACCCTCAACGACTATCTGTCCCACCTGTGACAGAGTCTGTGGCTTTCATATTGGACTGTTCAGCCACCAAAGAATTCATTTCAGGAGTGGAAGCAAGTCTTCCTCGATTCCGAGAGACTGCCTATGATGATGATGACCTATCTATGGCCCATATCATTTAATATCTTTTTCCTTTCTCCTTTCAGACACCGAAGAACTCCAACTTGGCCAGTCAGTGCAGGAAGAGCAAGAGGAAAGTGATGGAGAAGAAGAGACATCATCACTCAATCGTACACTTGCATGCACCATCTTAGATACTGGCATAATCATACGTTAGAGGATAGTTTAGAGGTGGGATCTGCACATGGTGAGACACAGGGCATGAGTGGCCTGCAGCCAGGGCAAGGCGTAAGGATAGCACAGGTGCCAGCTCTCCGGAGGTTGAGGTTGTACACGAGTTTTGCTGCACAGGACACAAATAAGAAATTCAATAACGTGACCTACAGAAGGAGGGTGATGGTCATGCACACAGAAATTTTTGGTGCATTGGCATGCCTGCCAGAGAGCCTATTGTCTCTGTCAAGGAGCATGGATGAGTCTGGCACCAACTTTGCACAGGGCTTTGGGCAGAACTTGGATCCATGATTTCCAGGATGGAAGTAATGGGTAACTTGTGGACCCTACCGTGATGCAAAGTCTGATGGCCGATGTTTCAGCTTCCACTGCAGCACAAGCAGAAGCAAGCCAACATCTGAGTTCTGCAGTGGAAGCTCAGACTTCTGTCCTGCAAGCTCAGACTGCTCTGATGCAGGCTCAGCTTGCTGTCACACAAGCTCAGACTACTGCCATCATGGCTGTTTACCAGTGTTGAAAGGGGCTTGCAGGGTGTCACAGCAGACCAGTAATCTGTCCTCCAACAAATTACTAAGAATGCTGAAGTGGCACACTGGGTGAGTGGCAGTGGCTTCATGGAGTACAAACCTTTTGTCCTCTCCCAGGATGAGAGCATTTGTCCTCCCACCCCTGCCATTGCTACTCTTGTTGCCTGCCAACCAGCCAGCGAGACTGCTGCCGCCCATAGCATGGTGGTGCAGTATGCAACCGGACCTTCTAGGCCCAGAACTGCTGGAGATCATCCTGCAAAGCCATCTGCAGGTTCACCCCATGAAAGTCAGCAACTTTCCACCAGCCATGCTGCAGCCACTGGGGTAGCACTAGTAGGAGCAGCATGACAGGCAAAGGCACACGGAAGACAGGTACTAAGGGAATGAACAAGGGTGATTGGTTTACTTTGTTATATTGGATTGATTGATTTATAAATTTGGTTGGAAATGCTTGTTTTATGGTGGCTTTCATCTCAGCTTTGTGACCAAGAGGACGCTGTGATGTTCCATGACAGAGGGATGGTAAGGTGGGGAAGTGTTGAGCAATGGGAATCTGGGGTTTCATTCAGGGGGACTGGAGTCTGATGATGTGTTCATGGGCAGCCCGTCTAGAACATGGATGTGCAGGCTGCCTCCTCCCTTCCTCCTCTTCCTCCTCCTGATATGGTCGCAGATCAAATGTGGCAAGGATTGTGCCCTCAAGTTGTGGAGGATGCAGCAGACCACCACAAATTGGGACACCTGCTTTGTCGAGTACTGGAGGGCTCTTCCTGAGCGGTCAAGTCAGCGGAACCATTGCTTCAGCAGCCCGATGATCTGCTCAGTGATGTTCCTCATGGCAGCATGGCTCTCATTATATGCTGGCCATGAGTGGTGAGGTTGCAAAGGAGAGTCATCAGTCAGGATTAGAGTAGATAGCCCTTATCGCTGAGCAGCCACAATCGGATTCAATGTGGTTGCTAGAAGATCGCTGGCACAGTGGAATGGTGCAGAATGAACACATTATGACTGCTGCCAGAATAGTGGACATTCACCAGCATGATGTGCTGGGCATGGTCGCACACCTACTGCACATTAAGTGAGTGGTACCCTTTGTGGTTACGGTACAACTCACCATTGAGATGCAGAGCCTACAAATCTAGGTGTGTACAGTTGATGGCACCCTGCACCATGGGCAAACCCGTTATCTTTGTAAAGCCACATGCGTACTCCTCCTGCTTCTCTCCCTGTATAGAGAGAAGACAGTGACATCCCCTCTCCTAGTGTACAGAACCTCTGTGACCTCCCGGGGTCAGCGATGGACGGCGAACTGCATGATGTTTGCTATGTCGCCCGTTTCAGGGCCACAATCACCTTGAGGGCCACTGGCAGCGCCCTCATCATCCTGCTTTGAGGCTATAGGTCTGGTTCCAAGAGGTGGCACAGTTCTGTGACCACTTCCTTCATGAAGCTGAGCTGCCGAACACACTGCTCCTGGTTTAGGTGAAGGTAGAAGTGCTCTCTGAAGATCCTAAGTAGTTAAGGCCTCCAGCTGAGAGTACTCCTCCTCCCTCTGTGAGCAGCTTGTCTTCTTTGCTGCCTTTGCTCCATCTTCCTGTAATGCTGCAATGTAAGAGGGACTGCAACTCGAGACCCATGATTGGGAGCAAGTGGTGTACTCAGAGGACTTCCAGTAGCACCCAATGCTCCCCCAACATCCAGCAGCACTCCCTGCACAATTTACCAATTTTCCAACAACCCAGTACTCCTACAAAACCTGCAAGAGCCAGTACTAACCTGCAAGTTGGATGTATCCCTTTAAGTAGCGCTGGTGGGAAGTCCCTTGTGCAACTGAACGCACATTCAGCTATGCGTGTTTAGGAGATGGAGTTGGATGGAGCGGCGAGGTTGAAAATGGCAGGTCGTGTATTAAATCAGCGTTACACGCTAATGACGTCTAAATCTGCCTAGTTGCCTACTGCCAGCACACACACGTACCACCCGCGCTATCACCCTTACCATAGGCACAGAATGTATTCTGGGTGGGGGATTTCAATGTCTATCACCAAAAGTGGCTTGATAGCACCAATCTGTCTGAGTTCTGAAGGACATAGCTGCCAGACTGGTGGTGGTGAGAGAACCAACACGAGGGAAAAACCTACTTGACCTCAGCCTCACCAATCTACCTGTTGCAGATGCATCTGTCCATGACAGCATTGGTAGCAGTGATCACTGTACAATCTTTGTGGAGACGAAGTCCCGTCTTCACACTTCAACACTTCAATCGTGTTGTGAAGCACTACCACTGTGCTAAATGTGATAGATTCAGAACAGATCTAGCAGCTCAAAACTGGCCATTCATGAGGCACTGTGGGCCATCAGCAGCAGCAGAATTGTATTCCACCACAACCTGTATTCTCATGGCCTGGCATATCTCTCACTCTACCATTACTATCAAGCCAGGGGAGCAACCCTGATTCAATGAGGAGTGCAGAAGAATATGCTGGGAGTAGCACCAGGCATATCTAAAAATGAGGTGCCAACCTGGGGAAGCTGTAACACAGGACTACATACATGCTAAACAGCGGAAGCAGCAAGCTCAGACAGTGATAGCTAAGTGATCCCACAGTCAACGGATCAGATCAAAGCTCTGCAGTCCTGCCACATCCAGTCCTGAATGGTGGTGAACAATTAAACAACTAATGGGAGGAGGCACCATGAATATCCCCATCCTCAATGATGGCAGAGCCCAGCATGAATGCAAAAGACAATGCTGAAACATTTGCAACCATCTTCAGCCAGAAGTGCTGAGTGGATGATCCATCTCGGCCTCCTCCTGAGGTCCCCACCATCACAGAAGCCAGTCTTCAGCCAATGCAATTCACTCCACATGATTTCAAGAAATAGCTGAGCACACTGAATACAGCAAAGGCTATGGGACCCAGAACAAGCTGTGCCTCTAGCCAAGCTGTTCCAATACAGCTACAACACTGGCATCTACCCGACAATGTGGAAAACTGCCGAGGTATGTCCTGTCCACAAAAAACAGGACAAATCCAATCTGACCAATTACCGGCCCAAACAGATATACCACTTTGGATACTGTTGGGGGAGATGGCTCATCAGGGGAAGGCACCAGCAGCCAAGTTCATGGCACCATAGGTGGTTCTGCTGCACAGGAGGGCAGGAAAAAGAGTGGGAGAGCTATAGTGGTAGGGGATTCTATTGTAAGGGGAATAGATAGGCGTTTTTGTGGCCACAATTGAGACTCCAGGATGGTATGTTGCCTCCCTGATGCAAGGGTCAAGGATGTCTCGGAGCAGCTGCAGGGCATTCTGGAGGGGGAGGATGAACAGTCAGTTGTCGTAGTGCATATAGGTACCAACGATATAGGTAAAAAACTGGATGAGGTCCGACAAGCTGAATTTCAGGAGCTAAGAGTTAAATTAAAAAGTAGGACCTCAAAGGTAGTAATCTCAGGATTGCTACCAATGCCACGTGCGAGTCAGAGTAGAAATAGCAGGATAGTTAAGATGAATACGTGGCTTGAGGAATGGTGCAAGAGGGAGGGATTCAAATTCCTGGGACATTGGAACCAGTTCTGGGGGAGGTGAGACCAGGACAAACCAGACGGTCTGCACCTGGGCAGGACCAGAACCAATGTCCTGGGGGGAGTGTTTGCCAGTACTGTTGGGGAGGGTTTAAACTAATATGGCAGGGGGATGCGAATCTATGCAGGGAGACAGAGGGAAGTAAAATGGGGGCAGAAGCAAAAGGTAGAAAGGAGATAAGGAAAAGTGGAGGGCAGAGAAATCAAGGGCAAAAATCAAAAATAGCCACATTACAACATACTTCTAAAAGGACAAAGAGTGTTTAAAAAAAAAGCCTGAAGGCTCTGTGTCTCAATGTGAGGAGCATTCGTAATAAGGTGGATGAATTGACTGTGCAGATAGCTGTTAACGGATATGATGTACGGAGACATGGCTCCAGGGTGACCAATGCTGGGAACTCAACATCCAGGGGTATTCAATATTCAGGAAGGATAGACAGAAAGGAAAAGGAGGTGGGGTAGCATTACTGGTTAAAGAGGAGATTAACGCAATAGTAAGGAAGGACATTAGCTTGGATGATGTGGAATCTGTATAGGTAGAGCTGCGGAACACCAAAGGGCAGAAAACGTTAGTGAGAGTTGTGTACAGACCACCAAACAGTAGTAGTGAGGTTGGGGATGGCATCAAACAGGAAATTAGGGATGCGTGCAATAAAGGTACAGCAGTTATCATGGGTGACTTTAATCTACATATAGATTGGGCTAACCAAACTGGTAGCAATACAGTGGAGGAGGATTTCCTGGAGTGTATAAGGGATGGTTTTCTAGACCAATATGTCGAGGAACTAACTAGAGAGCTGGCCATCCTAGACTGGGTGTTGTGTAATGAGAGAGGATTAATTAGCAATCTTGTTGTGCGAGGCCCCTTGGGGAAGAGTGACCATAATATGGTAGAATTCTTCATTAAGATGGAGAGTGACACAGTTAATTCAGAGACTAGTGTCCTGAACTTAAAGAAAGGTAACTTCGATGGTATGAGATGTGAATTAGCTAAGATAGACTGGCGAATGATACTTAAAGGTTGATGGTGGATAGGCAATGGCAGACATTTAAATATGACATGGATGAACTTCAACAATTGTACATCTCTGTCTGGCGTAAAAATAAAATGGGGAAGGTGGCTCAACCGTGGCTAACAAGGGAAATTAGAGATAGTGTTAAATCCAAGGAAGAGGCATATAAGTTGGCCAGAAAAAGCAGCAAACCTGAGGACTGGGAGAAATTTAGAATTCAGCAGAGGAGGACAAAGAGTTTAATTAGGAGGGAGGAAATAGAATATGAGAGTAAGCTTGCAGGGAACATAAAAACTGACTGCAAAAGCTTCTATAGATATGTGAAGAGAAAAAGATTAGTGAAGACAAATGTAGGTCCCTTGCAGTCAGAATCAGGTGAATTTATAATGGGGAACAAAGAAATGGCAGACCAATTGAACAAATACTTTGGTTCTGTCTTCATTAAGGAAGACACAAATAACCTTCCGGAAATACTAGGGGACCGAGGGTCCAGCGAGAAGGAGGAACTGAAGGAAATCCTTATTAGTCAGGAAATTGTGTTATGGAAATTGATGGGATTGAAGGTCGATAAATCCCCAAGGCCTGATAGTCTGCATGCCAGAGTACTTAAGGAAGTGGCCCTAGAAATAGTGGATGCATTGGTGGTCATTTTGCAACATTCTATAGACTCTCGATCTGTTCCTCTGGATTGGAGGGTAGCTAATATAACCCCACTTTTTAAAAAAGGAGGGAGAGAAAAAACAGGGAGAAAATAGACCAGTCAGCCTGACATCGGTGGTAGGGAAAATATTGGAATCAATTATTAAAGATGTAATAGCAGCACATTTGGAAAAAAGTGACAGGATCAGTCCAAGTCAGCATGGATTTATGAAAGGGAAATCATGCTTGACAAATCTTCTAGAATTTTTTGAGGATGTAACTAGTAGAGTGGACAAGGAAGAAGCAGTGGATGTGGTATATTTGAACTTTCAAAAGGCCTTTGACAAGGTCCCACACAAGAGATTAGTGTGCAAAAATAAAACACATGGAATTCGGGGTAAGGTATTGACATGGATAGAGAACTGGTTGGCAGACAGGAAGCAAAGAGTAGGAATAAACGGGTCCTTTTCAGAATGGCAGGCAGTGACGAGTGGGGTAACGCAAGGTTCAGTGCTGGGACCTCAGCTATTTACAATGTAGATTAATGGTTTAGACGAAGGAATTGAATGTCATATCTCCAAATTTGCAGATGACACTAAGCTGGGTGGCAGTGTGAGCTGTGAGGAGGATGCTAAGAGACTGCAGGGTGACTTGGACAGGTTAGGTGAGTGGGCAAACGCATGGCAGATGCAGTATAAGGTAGATAAATGTGAGGTTATCCCCTTTGGTGGCAAAAACATGAAGGCAGAATATTATCTGAATGGTGACAGATTAGGAAAAGGGGAGGTGCAATGAGACCTGGGTGTCATGGTTCATCAGTCATTGAAAGTTGGCATGCAGGTACAGCAGGTGGTGAAGAAGGCAAATGGCATGTTGGCCTTCATAGCGAGAGGATTTGAGTAAAGGAGCAGGGAGGTCTTACTGCAGTTGTACAGGGCCTTGGTGAGGCCACACCTTGAATATTGTGTACAGTTTTGGTCTCCTAATCTGAGGAAGGGCATTCTTGCTATTGAGGGAGTGCAGCGAAGGTTCATCAGACTGATTCCCGGGATGGCAGGACTGACATATGAAGAAAGACTGGATCGACTAGGCTTATATTCACTGGAATTTAGAAGAATGAGAGAGGATCTCATAGAAACATATAAAATTCTGACGGGATTGGACAGGTTAAATGCAGGCAGAATGTTCCCGATGTTGGGCAAGTCCAGACCAGGGGTCACAGGATAAGGGGTAAGCCATTTAGGACCGAGATGAGGAGAAACTTCTTCACTCAGAGAATTGTGAACCTGTGGAATTCTCTACCACAGAAAGTTGTTGAGGCCAGTTTGTTAGATATATTCAAAAGGGAGTTAGATGTGGCCCTTATGGCTGAAGGGATCAAGGGGTATGAAGAGAAAGCAGGAATGGGGTACTGAAGTTGCATGATCAGCCGTGATCATATTGAATGGTGGTGCAGGCTCGAAGGGTCGAATGGCCAACTCCTGCACCTATTTTCTATATTTCTCTGTTTCTATCAGCCTACTGTCAATCATCAGCAAAGTGATGGAAGGTGTCGTTGACAGTGCTATCAAGAGGCACTTACTCACAAATAACCTGCTCAGTAATGATTAGTTTGGGTTCTGCCAGGACCACTTGGCTCCAGACCTCATTACAGCCTTGGTCAAATCATGGACAAAAGAGGTGAATTATGGAGGTGAGTTGAGAGTGACTGCCCTTGACAACAAGACAGCCTTTGACCAAGTGTGGCATCAAGGAGCCCCAGTAAAATCAAAGTCAATTGGAATCAGGGGGAAAACTGGTTGGAGTCATACCTAGCACAAAGAAAGATAGATGGTTGTGGTTGTTGAAGGTCAAGCATCTCAGCCCCAGCACATCAGTGCAGGAGTAACTCAGGGCATTGTCTTCGGCCCAACCATCTTCAGCTGCTTCATCAATGATCTTCCCTCCTAATGTCAGAAGTGGGGATGTTTGCTGATAATAGTGTTGATTATCATTTGCAACTCCTCAGATAATAAAGCAGTCCGTGTTCACATGCAGAAAGACCAGAGAGAGACCAAGCGAGAGTCTAACCACCGCCCGTTGACATCCTGGCGGTCACTATTGACCTGAAACGCTATCTGCAAAGCCCTTTGGTGGCCGCCACTGGAGCACCAGGACAGCGTGAGACCGGGCAAGCAGCCAGTCACAGAATGCCAGGCTGCACGATGGTGGCCAGGACCATGCTAGGGCTGCCATGGTCGAGCCGACCCAAGAGTCGGCCGACAAACAAAAATGGCGGCTCAGGGCATTGCAGGCCTCCCCTTTAAACAGTGCCCTGAGAGCAGATGTCAGCTCCAGCCTCGCGGCCTGCGGGACAATTTCCCCCACAGGGCGATAAGGGGTCAACGCCGGGGGTTGAGGGGTTGCTGCGCATGGCAATGACGTCATCGCCGGTTGCGCGGTAGTCAGGGGCATTACCTGTGGGGTGCGACGCTGCCGGGTCATCACCTCCGAAACCTCCGAAGCAGTAGTGCCTCCCTCCCCTGGGCGAAGGCTGCCTTTTGCCCCGTTAGCGCCCCCCAGAGCCGTGAGTACATTGTAGCTTTAAAAAAGCTGTCCATTCACGGTCATTTTGGAAACTTTCAGGACTGAGCAATGTGTGACCGCTTTTTTTGTGGTTTGAAAAATGAAGAAGTCAGAAGAAAATTGTTGACAACCCCTAACGTGATCTTTTATTTAGCATGTCCGACAGCTAAGTCGATGGATATGGCGGACCAATACTCCCAAGAAATTCGTGTGATTTCCAGTCATCAGATAACCAAGATGAATCGCCTGCAGGTTAAGAATAAAGGGCAATTGGGCCCAAGGCCTCAGCAATTGTACATCGAAGTTGTGCTATCGGTGCCTGGGACAACACCTCGTTCAAAGTTATCCATATGTGAAGGCAGAGTGCTTCTTCGGCAAGAAAACTGGGCATTTTGCAAAGGCATGCCGACAGAAGAGTAAATCGATGTTCAATGCTCGAAGTAGAAATTGCCAGACACTACATAGCATTGAAGAGAAGCAACGGTACGAGGAGGTTCTGGAGATACACTCATCAGGAGCACAAGGGTATCTAACAGCGATTCGCGAAGTGTTGTCATCCAAGTAGACATTGCTGGAACCAGGATACCCATGGAAAACTGTTGGATCCATGAGTGTAGTATCGGAATCGTTATATCTCGACAAGTAGCGTGATTTTCCACTGGCGAAATTGAAGATAGAGCTGCGAGGCTACTCAGGACAGTAAATACCTGTTGTAGGACGTATCACCATACCAATGAAATACAAGGATCAGTTTCAGAGCTTGCCTCTCATAGTAGTGGCAGGAGACAAGCCTGCCTTGATAGGTAGAAACTGGTTGGGATCACTGAAGCTGGATTGGAATGAGAATTTACACATTGAAATGAGATTTGCATCGAAAGATGATGTCATCAAGCAGTATCCTAAGGTATTCCGTGAAACAGGCAGTCCAATCCAGGACTTCAAGGCAAGTGTCAGAGTACAGAAGGATGTTAGACCAGTTCCTGTACCATACACACTCAAGGAGAAAGTTAAGCAAGATCTCAAAAGACTAGAAACTGAGAACATTATCTCTAAGGTAGATCTAAGTAATTGGGATACACCCATTATTGTTGTACCTAAGTCAGAAGGTAAGGCTGATGTTATGTCCAGGTTGCCATCCCCATCACAAGTTACACCCAATAGGGAAGAAGTGTTCTTTTTTTCATACATTGATGAACTACCAGTCATAGTTGAAGAGATTGGTAGAGCAACCAAACGTGAATCAGTTATGTCAAAGGTGTATGATTACATAGCAAATGGCTGGCCAATTCAGGTTTCAGAGGAAGATTTTGATGCATACTTCGTTCATAGGAATGAATTGTTAGTGGATAAAGATTGTATCATGTAGGGTGCAAGAGTGGTAATCCCAAATAAGTTCAGGTTCAAATTGTTAAGAGATCTTCATGACTAGCACCTGGGAATGTGCTTGACCAAGAGCTTTGCACCCAGTTACTTATGGTGGGCAGGTTTAGATAAAGATATAGAATACATCAGTGTACAACATGTCAGTCGATAAGAAAGAAACCACCATCAGTACCATTACAGCCATGGAAATGGCCTCCCAGGATATGACAAAGGTTACATGAAGATTTTGCTGAGTAAGAAGGACAACAATTGTTCCTTGTGATTGATAGTCATTTGAAGTGGGTAGAGGTGTTTTCAATGTGGAAAATAACAAATAAAACAACAGACAATTTGCAAAGATTATTGTCTTCATATGGCTTCCCAGAAGAAATTGTTTCTGATAATGGGCCGCAATTTTGTTCAGAAAAATTTGCACAGTTCACGAGCAGAAACGGTGTGAAACATACCAAAGTTCCACCGTAGCATCCTGCTTCAAATGCTGCAGCAGAGCGCACAGTATAAATTATAAAACATGCCCTCATCAAGCAAATGTTGGATCCAAATCCAAAGAAATGGTAGTTGTTGTCATTGGACCACAAATTGGCTAATTTTCTCATTACTTATCGTAATACTTCTCATGCAACTACTGGTAGAACACCAGCAGTTATTTCTCAAACAACAGCCATGAATCAGGTTCTCGTTGTTAAAGCCAAACTCGGCACAGTCAGTACAAGAGAAACAATTAAGAAAGAAAGAGAGTCATGATAGAGGTAGAGTAAGAGAGAGGTGTGAAATTGAATCAGAAGGTTAGAATGAAGAATCAACATCATAAATGGTTAAAGTGGTTACCAGGAAGAATAGTGAAGATATGTAGTTTTCGCACATATTTGGTCAAGATGTTTGATCATAGAAAGATTAGGTTTGTTCGCATTGATTATATTTTATCTGCAGATGTGGAAGAAGTTGAATGTTGGAATGATTTGACTATTTCTGATGAGTTAGATAGTCTTATTACAAATAGAGTACCAATAGCAAATCCTACATCAGATGTACCAGCGACAAATCCAATAGAAAGTCAAAATTTAAGTCTGAGTCAGGCAGACAAACAGTCTGAAGTTGTAGAGTTCAAATGTAGATCAAGAGTTGTCCTTGGAGAAAAACTCTCCTCCGGCTCAGCCTAGAACGAGTCTACGTTCAACACCAAGTTTGGAAAGTTCTGTTTGAGAGAGAAGGTATCCTCTTCGAAACAGAAAACCAGTGGTTAAGTTTGATTTGTAAATATGGAAAAATAAGTTCATATCTTTTGTTATGTATTAGCATGCAAGTTATGTATAATGATTATTTTGTTATGATTACTTCTTCAATAAAGAGAGAGATGTGTAATAGAGCTCCCCTAGTGGACCACTGCTCAAGCTAGTGAACGACTGTGGTAATGCAACTACTGATGTAAATAATAAAAGGGTCATGTGGCAAAGTCACATGATGACAGTTTTCTGTGTAGGAGCCATCTTGCAGAGTGTGTTTGTTAGTGATGTCATAAGAATAGATCACAATAACATCCAAATCAATGGTAATGCACAAATATTAGATAATTACCTGTCTCAGGACATGAATAGCAGCAATGATTATCATCCCAGATCTTTACAGGCTAATAACAGAAAAAAATATTGGATAATTAATAGACATGTTACTTAAATGTGTATCATTATTTTTCTCACATTTTTCCTTCCTCTCTGCCAACCCTTTGGTATCTCAATCATACTTGATGTGTGAGATTAGATAGTAAATGTTACGAGCTACTTAACAGAGGGTATTAAAGCCCACCCTAATCTGATGTCCATATTAATCGCGGGCCATGGAACATTGTGGGCCGCCCTGACCTGTGTGAGAACACCACCGCAGGTCAGGGCTATAAATAGAGCTGGAGCGCTGGGCCCTGGAACATCGTGGGCAAAGGTGTGGCGAATGAGGGTACGGGGGCCCAGAAGAAGCGAGGGCCCAGGAGCAGCACGGGCCAGCCCACACTGCGATATGTGTGCACATTAGGTCCGTGCAGCAGAGCAGGTCTCCAGTCGTCCTGGTTAACCCTTGCCACTGGACCAAGACTCAGCTCCGGCAAGCCCATGTGGTGGCTGGTGTGCAATGGCCACCACACGTTAAAAATATCCACACACAGGCATCTTCCACCCCCTCAATTGGAGTTCAGGACGGAACATCGGGTCCTTCATTGAAACATCTATGAACTCTTGTGGAAGCAAGTCATCCTCGTTCATGATGATGTTACAGCAAGAATTACTAGATTATGGCAAGGAGTCGGATCCCTGGCTAATTTTCCCTTCCCTATCTTAGTACCACTGAAGTCAATTAAAGTGATCCCACCATTACCATGGCTGAGCTAAACAATCTCAGCATAGACCAGTGATCAAACTTGGATTTTAGTAACGCACTAGTTGTACATTTTACATTTGAACCATTAGGAAGTCCATGTGAATATTTTTTGAAGTCAGAACACTGGTAGTAAGTGTGATTAGAGAAGCACAAAACACACAAGCATGTTAATACCCACAAATGACTTGCAGATATTTATTTTTCCCAAAGTGAAATATCTTATTGATTTCAAAAGAATTTAAGATATATTTGCATTATTTCAAACTAAGCAGAAAAGCACAGTGGATATAGAGATACAGTGAATCTAAGCTAAACTTTAAAAAGCTACCATAAGCTGAAGTTAGGACTAAAAATATTATAGATAAACATGTGGAATATAGAAAATGTCATAGATTAGAAGGGCCAACAGGAAAAATAAAAAAAGGTTAGCAGATAACATTACATGGAATTAGTAAGGGCTTTTATAAACATACCAAAAGTAAAATAATAGTTAAAGACAGGAATGATGGAGGGAGTCTAATTGCTGAAGATCAAGGTACGACAGATATTAAATAAATATTTCCCTTTGGATTTTTGAAATAATGATTAAGTGAGGACATTGGTTTACTAGAGGAAGATATGGAACAATTGCTAGAAATAACTGTAGAAAAGGAACTGATTCTGAAAAACAGATAGTGAAACACAAGGTGGATAAGTCACTGCATTGATCACAGAAGTCAGCGAGGAAACAGCAAGGGCTCCAATTACAATTTTTCAATTCTCATCAACTATGAAAATTGGGCCACTGGATTGAAGTGTGTTTAATATAACACCTTTAATCAAAAAGGATAAATAGGGTAACAGTAGACCAGTTAGTCATTTGTCATTTTTGGTAAAAACTTGTAGGAACAATAATTAGGCACAAGATTAATGAGTATTTTGACATGCTTGGGCTAATTCGAGGTGGTAAGCATGAATTTGTTCAAGGCAAATCAAATTTATGAGAGCGATTTGACAAGGTGACCATCTGGATAGATCAAGGGAATTCTGTGCATATAAAGATTCAGAAAGTGTTTGATAAGGTGTCTTACAAGAGGCTTGTTAGAAAAATTCAGGTGCATGATATGGAAATGGTTCAGAATGGATCAAAAGTTGGTTGAACAACAGAAAACAAAGGGTTGGGTAAATGAAATGTCAGCTGTGGCTCAGTTGGTAGCAGTCTCGCTTCTGAGTCAGAAGGTTGTGGGTTCAAGTCCCACTTCAAAGACTTGATCACAGAAATCTATGCTTACAGTCCAGTGCAGCACTGAGGGAGCGCTGCACTGGCAGAGGTGCTGCCTTTCAGATGAGACATTAAACCGAGGCCCCATCTGCTCTCTTGGATGGATGTAAAAGATTCCATGGCATTATTTCAAAGAAGAGCAGGGGAGTTATCCCCAATTTCCTGGCCAATATTTCATCATCATAGGCGGTTCTCATATCGAGGATCGTATCGAAGGGCGCAGCGGCTCCGACCTGCAAGGACCATCAGCAGGTCGGGGCCTTCAAAGGAGCAGTGGCGGCCCGACCTGACATTTGGCCAATATTTATCCCTCAATCAACGTACAAAAACAGATTACCTGGTCATTATTACATTGCTGTTTGTGGGAGCTGGCTGTGTGCAAATTGGCTGCCGCGTTTCCTATATTACAACAACGACTACACTTTAGAAAGTATTTCATTGGCTGTAAAGCGCATTGGGAAATCCGCTGGTCGTGAAAGCCGCTAAAAAAATGCTTTCTTTTTTCTTTTTGGGGCCTCAGCTTTTCACTATATTTATACATGATTTGGATAAAGGAATAGAGAGCCGTATATCTAAGTTTGTTGACAACATTAAGTTAGGTGGCACAGTAAATAATGTAGATAGGAGCATAAAGTTGCAAAGGGACATTAACAGAATAAGTGAGTGGGCAATATTTTGACAGATCTGAGTAAGTGTGAGGTCATCCACTTTGGACCCAAAATAGATAGATCAGAGTAGTTTCTAAATGGCGAGAAGCTAAGAACTGTGGTTAAGCAGAGATATTTAGGGGTCCAAGTGCAGATATCATAAAAAGATACAAAAATTAACTTAATAAACTAATGGAATGTTGGCCTTTATCTCAAGGGGGCCGGAATACAAAGGAGTGGAAGTTATGTCACAGATGTACAGATCTCTGGCCAGACTCCATCTGGACACTACATTCAGTTCTGGGCATTGCACCTCAGCAAGCATATTTTGGCCTTGGAGTGGGTGCAGCGCAGATTCACCAGAATGATATCAGGACTATAAGGATTACATTTTGAGGACAGGTTGTATAGACTATGCTTGTATTCCATTGAATATAGAAGGTTAAGGGGTGATCTATTTGAGGTTTTTAAGATGATTAAAGGAATTGATAAGGTTGATAGAGAGAAACTATTTCCTCTGGTGGTGTCAGAACAAGGGGGCATGAACTTAAAATTAAAGCTACGCCGTTCAGAAAGCACCTCTTCACACAAAGAGTAGTGAAAATCTGAAACTTTCTCCCCAATGTTGAACATAAAAACATAAGAAATAGCAGATGGAGTAGGCCATCTGGCCCCTTGAGCCTGCTCAGCCATTTAATAAGATCATGGCTGATCTGATCATGGACTCAGCTTCACTTCCCTGCCCGCTCCCCATAACCCTTTATTCCCATATCGCTCAAAAATCTGTCTATCTCTGCCTTAAATATATTCAATGACCCAGCCTCCACAGCGCTCTGGGTCAGAGAATTCCACAGATTTACAATCCTCTGAGAGAAGAAATTCCTCCTCATCTCAGTTTTAAATGAGCGGCCCCTTATTCTGAGACTATGTCCCCTAGTTTTAGTTTCCCCTATGAGTGGAAATAGCCTCTCTGCATCCACCTTATTGAGCCCCCTCATGATGTTATATGTTTCGATAAGATCACCTCTCATTCTTCTGAACTCCAATGAGTATAGGTCCAACCTACTCAACCTATCTTCATAAATCAACTCCCTTATCTCTGGAATCAACCTAGTGAACCTTCTCTGAACAGCCTCCAATGCAAGTATATCCTTCCTTAAATATGGAGACCAAAACTGTACGCAGTACTCCAGGTTTGGCCTCGCCAATACCCTATACAGTTGTAGCAGGACTTCTCTGCTTTTATATTCTATCCCCCTTGCAATAAAGGTCAACATTCCATTTGCCTTCCTGATTACTTGCTGTACCTGCATTCTAACTTTTTGTGATTCATGCACAAGGACCCACAAGTCGCTCTGTACTGCAGCACTTTGCAATTTTTATCCATTTAAATTATAATTTGCTTTTCTATTTTTTCTGCTAAAGTGGATAACCTCACATTTTCCCACATTATACTCCATCTGCCAAATTTTTGCCCACTCACTTAGCCTGTCTATATCCCTTTGCAGATTTTTGTGTCCTCCTCACAATTTGCTTTCCCACCCATCTTTGTATCATCAGAAAACCTGGCTACATTACACTTGGTCCCTTCATCCAAGTCATTAATATAGATTGTAAATAGTTGAGGATTCAGCACCGATCCCTGCAGCACCTCACTAGTTACTGTTTGCCAATCGGAAAATGGCCCATTTAACCCGACTCTGTTTTCTGTTAGTTAGCCAATCCTCTATCCATGCCAATGTATTATCCCCAACCCCGTGAGCTTTTAGCTTGTGCAGTAACCTTTTATGTGGCATCTTATCGAATGCCTTCTGGAAATCCAAATACACCACTTCCACTGGTTCCCCCTCATCCACCCTGCTCATTACATCCTCAAAGAACTCTAGCAAATTTGTCAAACATGATTTCCCTTTCATAAAACCATGCTGACTCTGACTTGAGGCTAGGTCAATTGAAAATTTCAAAACCAAGATTGCTAGATTTTTGTTAGGACTAGGGTTATAGAACTAAGATGGGTAGATACAGTTAAGATACTGATCAGACATAATCTAAATGAATCGTGGAACAGCCTTGAGGGGCTGAACAGTCTACTCCTGTTCCTATGTTCCTATAAGTTGGGTACACTTTCGTACTCAGTATATAAAAGTGAATTGGATTTGGGTACAGGGAGACAATTTTAAAATTTGCTGACAGCACAAAAGTAGGAGGCTTAGCAAAAGCAAGAAGATGACATAGACAGATTAGCAGAATAGGCGGACAGATGGCAGTGAATTTAACGCCGCTAAATGTGAATTAATAAATGTTTTTGAGGAAAACAAGAAATTGAGTGGAAAGACAATGAAGGTGTTGATAGCAGAGAGAGCTAGAAGTTCAAATACATAATTGCCTGAAAGTGCAAGTGCTGGTAGATAAAGCCATAAAAAAGGCCAACGACATTTTGGGTTTTATAAATAGGCGCATAGAGTAAATAAATAATGATAAATTTATAGAAAACGCTAGTAATGGCATTTGATATAGTTTTGGGAATCCCATTATATGAAGGAGATTAAAGCCACAGAAAATATATGGTACAGTTTCTCCAGAAAACTATCGTTAAGAGAATTGAGATACTGGGACTAGGCTACAAGTAAAGTTAATAAGAGATTTTTAAAATTACAAAGTGATTTGTTTTAGTGAATAGCGAAATATTACTTCCTCTGGTGGGAGAGCCAGTAATATCAATTTTAAATTATACCAAGAGAATGTGAAGATGGGTTTGGAAAAATTTCTTTACACAGAACATGAAATGCTTTGCCACAGGAAATGTTTGAAGCAGAGACCATTGCATCCTTTAAGGGAAAATTGGATGAATAGTTGAAGCAGAGAAGGATATAGGTTAATGGGGAGAGAGCAGGGCACTGGAATTAGTTTTCAATTGCTCCAGCAAAGAGCCAGTACAGACACAATGGACTGAATGGCTTCCTTCTGTGCTGAAACATCTATGGTTCCATGTTTAAATGTTTAAAAATATTGAAGTAATAATTACACTTAGGAAAGTACCTGGATGCATAAGAAGACAGAACAATTAGGAATTTGGCATGGTAAAACTAATTTATGTATCAGGTAGACAGCCCAAAATTGCAACCCACAAGTGTTATCTGTTACCCTGTTTTGCATTTATTATTTGGTTTCACACAGAGCTACAGCATCTTTCTTGCACCTCATGAACACCTGTATTCGAGTACGGCACACCTTCAAGAACTAGCATGGAACTGAAACCATGCCAAATTCACAGACTCTAAAGGCATCAGCTCAAGTCAATGTAAACCAACTTAGATTCCTACATTACAACAGTGACTGCACTGTAAAGCGTTTTGGGATATCCTGAAGGTGTGAAAGAATAAATGTAAGTCTTTCTTTAGATGCATGACACATAGACACTTATTGACAGGCGCATTGGAATGCCAGTTGTGAATGTACTCCTTCAATTTCCAGCATCTCAAAACTACTTTTCAGCTTGTACAACCAAATGACCAATGTGGGTGGAAATCCTAACCCACAGAAAGGCCATCCCGGTGAAGTGTAGGTGGTGAAGGCACATCTCCTGTGATATCCTAAGCAGGTCTGGCAGAGTCTGTGTACTACATGCTTGAGTAATTGAAGACCTGTTTAAATCATCTTGGGTGCAGGAAAATCTCCCTTTAAAAATTCCTCTCCAACTCCCTCTTATTCTCAAGTTCTCTGAGGGCAATTCAAAGTTCCAGAGGAGTGCCCATCCTATCAGCAAAGGGTTCAATAATAGATTAAAAATAAAAAAATAAATATACGAAATTGCAAACATTAATTAGAAAATGGCCCAAAATCCCCAAGACCCCAACTAAATTCAGAAAAAAATAGTGGCATGTAGCTAAACACAGTTTTAAGAGAAACATCAGGAAGTGAGTTACCAAATAAGTTAATGTAAACAGGGCACTCAATAACAAGATTATGTTTCAGGGTAGGTGGAAGAGAAGCTCTGGCCTCTTTATATCATTTTCCAGCCATTATTGAGGCCGCTGCAGCATGGGCCTTATGAGCAACCAACCTTACTACTCTGCCTTACATTTTGTACCACCAGCGCATCACAGCAAGAATCTCCTCTTCATGGTACAAACCTCAGAACAGTTTGGGGAATTTGTAAAGTCCTGTCCCCTCAGTACAGATTCACACGAGGCATGTTAGGATACAGTTATATATAATAATGTAAGATACATGACATCACCCTCCCCCAAGGTCTTATTGTCTTGATAGGTTCAGTCTCTCAGGTGGTCGACGCTCTCGCGTGGAGCTTCTGAGTTGTGGTTCAGTTGTTTGCCTTGGTGTCTGTTTTTCTTTGGGTGTGGTTGCTGGTATCTCGCCTGGGCTGTCTGTTTCGATTGGTATGATTGTTGTTGACTCGCCTGGGCTGTCTGTTGGGATTGCCCTTTCCTCAGGTTGTTCCCTCTGTCTGTCCACCAGGTGTGGTGCGAGTTCCACATTGTAGTCTGCCTCTGGTTCCGCAGTGTTGTTGGTAAATCTGCTTTTGATTTGGTCTACATGCCTCCGGCAGGTTTTGCCATTGTCCATTTGTACTACCAATAGCCTGTTTCCTTCCTTGCCCGTTACTGTCCCTGCAAGCCATTTGGGACCCCTGCCATAGTTTAGTACAAACACTTTGTCTCCTATCTCATTCCATCTCCCCCTCGAATTTCTGTCATGGTACTCAGTCAGCTTACGGCGCTTTGCGTCAACAATTTCGTGCATGTCTGGGAGGATTAATGAGAGCCTTGTTTTTAAAGTCCTTTTCATCAACAGTTGCGCGGGGGGGATCCCAGTCAATGAGTGCGGACAAGATCTGTATGCCAGCAGCAGTTGCGACAGGTGACCCTGCAGCGTGTGACCTTGGATTTTAAGCATGCCTTGTTTAATGATTTGCACTGCTCTCTCCGCCTGGCCGTTGGAGGCCGGCTTGAACGGTGCCGTCTTGACGTGATTTATGCCGTGGTCAATTATAAAGTCTTGGGATTCTGCGCTGGTGAAGCACGTACCATTGTCACTGACCAATATGTCAGGGATTCCATGCATTGCAAACATGGTTGCGAGGCTCTCCACAGCGGTGGAGGTTGTGCTTGAGTTTAAAATGGTGCATTCAATCCACTTTGAAAATGCATCTACAACTACGAGGAACATTTTGCCCATGAATGGGCCTGCATATTCTACGTGCACCCGCGACC
Organism: Pristiophorus japonicus; assembly: GCF_044704955.1. Taxonomy (NCBI): domain Eukaryota; kingdom Metazoa; phylum Chordata; class Chondrichthyes; family Pristiophoridae; genus Pristiophorus; species Pristiophorus japonicus. The sequence continues at coordinate 206,091,899 of NC_091981.1, forward strand.
ACGGTTTGGTAGGCCAGGGCCAGGGGCTCAGTGGAGCCGACCTGGGGGCATTGCTGAGTTGGGCACAAATGGTGCACCTTCGGATGCAGAGCTCCAAGTCCGCGTCAATACCAGGCCATCAGACGTGGGATCTGGTTATGGCCTTTATGAGAATGATCCCCGGGTGCTCGCGGTGGAGCTCCCGGACAAATGCCTCTCTGCCTCGCAGGGGCATGACTACTTGGCTGCCCTACATCAGGCAGTCTGCTTGTAGTGATAGCTCATGCATGCGCCTGTGAAAGGGTTTTAATTCCTCGGGGCAGGCATCGCGAGCCTCTGCCCAGTCACCGGTTAGGACACATCTTTTTACTAAGGATAACGTGGGGTCGCTGGCTGTCCAGGCTCTGTTTTGGCGAGCCGTCATGGGTGAACCTGTGGACTCAAAGGCATTGATTGCTATGACTATCTCACAGTCCTGTTCGTCAGACCCTTCCGTGGTCGCCAGGGGTAGCCTGCTGAGTGCGTCGGCACAGTTGTCTGTGCCTGATCTGTGCCTTATGGTATAGTCGTAGGACGCCAGCATGATTGCCCACCATTGAATTCGCGCCAAGGCGTTGCCGTTTATTGCCTTGCTCTCGGATAGGAGGGACGTGAGGGGCTCGTGGTTGGTTTCTAACGCGAACTTGGCCCCGAAAACGTATTGGTGCATCTTTTTGACACCGTACACGCACACGAGCACCTCCTTCTCTACCATTCTGTACCCGCGCTCTGCCCGCGAAAGTGACCTGGCGGCATAAGCTATGGGTTGTAATTTGCCCGCACTATTGACATATTGCAAAACGCACCCGACCCCATATGCTGATGCATCGCATGTGAGAACTAGCTTTTCACCTGGGTCAAAGAAAGTCAAACACTGTTGGAACACAGAAGGTTGCGTGCCTTGTTGAAGGCACGTTCCTGGGCGTCCCCCCAAAACCAATCGCACCCCTTCCTGAGTAGCACGTGGAGAGGCTCCAGCAGCGTGCTTAAGTTCTGCATAAAGTTCCCAAAGTAATTGAGTAGCCCGAGAAAGGCACGCAGTTCTGAGACATTCCGGGGCCTGGGTGCCAGGCGAATTGCTTCGGTTTTGGACTCTGTTGGGCGGATTCCATCAGCGGCAATCCTTCTGCCCAAAAATTCAACCTCGGGTGCGAGAAACAGGCACTTGGATTTCTTGACTCGTAGGCCTACCCGATCCAACCGCTTTAGTACTTCCTCCAAATTACGGAGATGGGAGTCGGTGTCCCTGCCCGTGATAAGTATGTCGTCTTGAAATACAACCGTCCCCGGGATGGACTTGAGCAGACTCTCCATGTTGCGCTGGAATATGGCAGCTGCCGACCTGATGCCGAATGGGCATCGATTGTACAGGAAAAGGCCTCGATGTGTGTTGATGATGATGAGTAGCTTGGATTCCTCGGTCAATTCTTGCGTCATATACACAGATGTGAGGTCTAATTTTGAGAAAAGTTTACCTCCAGCCAATGTGGCAAATAAGTCTTCCGCTCTGGGCAGCGGGTACTGGTCCTGTAGTGAGACTCTGTTTATGGTAGATTTGTAGTCCCCACAGATTCGTACGGATCCATCAGGCTTCATGACTGGGACGATGGGACTTGCCCAGTCACTAAATTCCACAGGTGATATAATGCCTTACCGCAGAAGCCTGTCTAGTTCGTGTTCAATCTTTTTCCTCATCACATAGGGTACAGCTCTGGCCTTGTGATCCTGTGTGATGTAGATTTTGACTTTGGCCCCTTTGAAAGTGCCCACACCTGGCTGAAAGAGATGTTCAAATCACTTTATAACTGTTGAGCAGGAGGTCCGTTCCTCGAATGACATGGCATGGACATCATCCCATTTCCAGTTTAGTTTTGCCAGCCAGCTTTTCCCCAGCAGTGCTGGGGTGTCTCCGGGGACAATCCACAGCGGAAGTCGGTTCACTGTCCCTTTGTGTGTGACAGAGAGCATGGCGCTGCCGAGGACTGGTACGATTTCTTTGGTATAGGTCCTTAGTTTGGTGTCAACCCTTGAGAGTTTTGGTCTGTCTCTTTTATGCGGCCACAGTTGTTCAAATTGTTGAGCGCCCATGAGAGATTGACTCGCTCCCGTATCCAGCTCCATGTTGACAGATATCCCGTTGAGTAGGACCCTCATCATTATAGGAGGCGTCCTGTTGTAGGAGCAGCGGCCATTGATTAAGTTGACCCGCTGTACACCGGTGTCCTGGGTACTGTCCCCACCATCTTCTGGTCCGCTTTCCGACCCATCCGATTCGTATACCAGCCGAGCTGCTGTTTTTTTGCACATGCGGGCCAAATGTCCTGTATATTCACAATTTCTGCAAACAGCTTGCTGAAATCGACATCCCCTTGACGAATGCCCACCCACACATCTCCAGCACAGACCTGTTCCATTGTTCAAAGAGTTCCCAAAGAATGAGCTGCGTCTGGCTGATCTCTCTTGAGCTTCTCTCAGCTTGTAGTTGATTGCTCGCATTGTGGGTTGATGAGGTGTGAACAGCCGTTCCTGTGGCCCTTGATGGCTTCTGCCTGCTGTCGAGAGCCTGTTCTCCCGGTTTTATCTGTGTGTGGGGGTAGCAGCTTGATGGCTTCTGCCTGCTGTCGAGAGCCTGTTCTCCCGGTTTTGTCTGTGTGTGGAGGTAACAGCTTGTTTAGTGCTGTGAACTTCTTCTTCCAATATTTCGTTAGTTGTCGTACCTGCATTGTAAATCAACCTCGTTTCTTCTTCCCCTACCAAGAATGTCTGTGCAACCAGTGCTGCTGGCTCTAAGGTCAGGTTCTTGGTCTCTATCAGCTTTCGGAATATGCCTGCGTGGCCTATTCCTTCAATGAAAAAGTCTCTCAGCATTTCTCTGCTCAGTTCATCGGAGAACTCACATAAACTAGCCAACCTCCGAAGTTCCGCCACGAAGTCGGGTATGCTCTGGCCATCACAGCGTCTGTAGTTGTAGAACCTGTGTCTGGCCATGTGTAGGCTGCTCGCTGGCTTCAGGTGGTCTCTTACCAGTTTGCTCAATTCTTCAAACGACTTGCTTGCTGGTTTCTCGGGTGCCAACAGATCCTTCATTAAAGCGTATGTTTTCGAGCCACAGCTGGTCAAGAGATGGGGTCTTCTCTTGTCTGCCTTATCGTCGCCTAACCAGTCTTTGGTTACAAAGCTTTGCTGGAGCCTTTCTATAAAGTCCTCCCAATTGTCTCCCGCATTGTCCTTTTCATCTGATCCGTTGTTCGCCATTCTGTGGATTCTTTAATCCCGTAACCCGTCGCCACTGTAAAGTCCTGTCCCCTCAGTGCAGGTTCACACGAGGCATGTCGTGAAGTCAAGGTCACTCTGGACCTGCTCCTTTATTTCACAGCTCTGGAATGTTGCACTTGCCTGAGACCTGTCCTTATGTACCTGTCTCTTGCAAGTGCACCCCTGGTGGTAAGGTATGTAAGGGGTTTTCACAGGGTTGTTGTTGTGCCTTGGGTGTCTCTCTCTGGGCTTCTGCCCTCACAGCTTATGCCTGGCCTGTGAGGTACCCTGAGTGCTGCAAGAGCACCCCTGGAGAGACTGTGTCCACAGCTTATGAAGGGGGTTCTGAGACTCGTGCGTCCCCACAGCTTATGCCTAGCCTGTGAGGCACCTGTGAGTGTCAAACACTCCTAACCCCTTCTTCCCTAGCCTGTGACACACAGTTGAGCGTTTTCGAGGCGCTCCTAGCTTCCCTTACACGGTTCTGACATAAGACTCACGATCAGGAGATGTAATACAATAGAACTGAGACAAGGTGATTCCAAGAGGAACTTTAGGCTTCCAATTTATTTGGCAAGGTGTAACTCAACAAAACAGCAATACACCAACAAAACAATCCCCCTAAATCCCACTAAACAGACACAACGAAAATCTTTACACCAGTTTAGCAGTACAATGCCCAACCTCCCACCTTTCCTGGCCTAACTGAGTTGGGAGTTCTGGGGACCAGAAGTTATACTCACTACTGTGCCTTCTGCAGTCTGGTGGTTTGTTTCTTCTATCTTCAGTGTCTTCGGACACTGGTTTTCCTTCCGTGTCGAGAGGCCTGTGGTTGTGGTTGTTGAATCACCAGGGCAGGGAAAATCATCACTCCTCTACTTCACTACGTCAGAAACCCCTTTTTTTATAGCCAGATTATCCAGTCCGCCTCTCCTGCTGAAGTCGATTCTTCTCATTGGTGGACTTTTGATTTTGAAAAATGCAACAGTTTGAGGTTTTTAGGTTTTTTTCCCCACTGATCTTAACCTACTCAAGGTTTGAGTGGGTGTTGATTGCATTGGCCTCCTGTAGCCATTGTGCTAGTCTGGCCTGAGCCAGATATTTCTATGCCTGATGAAAAAGGTGTTGGAATATGTATGTGGCATTGTTTAAATGCTAATGTTTTCAAGGGGCAAGTTTCGAGGGTATACAGTTCCCAGACAATTTGATTAGTTCCAATGTCCAAACTGGCCCTTTTGATATTGACTCCACCCCTTTTCTTGCAGACCTTTAAAAAATCCCAAATTCGATTAAAGTTCATAGTTTCTTCCATGTGCACTTTAGGATTTCAAACTTTCTGGTAGATAGTTCCAAATTAAATTCCCTTTCCTATGAGTCCAAACACGGGGGGGGTCTCCATTTGTGTCCCAAAGTTTTCCTTCCATCGGTTACAATTCACAGCACAGACTGATCCCACAGCCCTTTTCCTTCTGGGTAAAATGAGGGGGTTTTCGTCCTCCCCTACATAATCCCCCATCTGACACAGTCAGACACCACTCGAGTGTGTCAAAGTTCAGGGTGGTGAGAAAACCCTAGGTCTCCCAAATTGCCCAACTTTCCCCAGTTTAACTCTAAACTAATCCCGTCAATATATATCGTAATTCCTTTTAACGCGGTACTAAACACAGAAATCCAACAGGTTACAATACACGACAGCAACATACATATATGTACTTAAGGTTACAGCAGTAATTGTACATTGAGTCTCATTTCGGTCTCAAACGTAAAAAAAAAAACCTGCCCTGCAAACTCCCCAGGAGCCATGTATGAAAACGCAGTCATCCCTGGAAATAACAAAACCGCCTAAGTGTCACGGTCAAGCTTTGTTTACACGCCTTGAGTGTTTAGCAACGGCTCTCCTGGCTGTGTAGTAGCCTGCGTTCTTTTTCTTTTTCTCCTGAGCTTACAGCTTGTAACTAGCAGATAAGCTACAATCAGGAGTTGGCCGATTACTAAGGCATGCGATCCCACCCGGATCCATGCAGGTATGTCTGCCCGTATTCCCAAATCCCACCATGCTGGGGGTTTAATCTGGGCAATCTCCCCTGCTAGAATTTCAGTTTTCTGCTCCATGGTGTAAAAATGTTTTTGAGACAAATCCACTGCCTGGAGGAGGGCTGTAAGTTTCTCAGGTAGTGGGGCAATGGGATAGCCAAACTGGGCGACATATTGTTGTAGATGGCTGAGGTTGTTTTGTACCGTGAGGTGAATCGTGGAAGGTTCAGGGATGGGTGTGATTCTGGTGTGTGCCACTTGAACCTCTGCCCTGGGTTTAAAGCAAAAACTGCTGTACGGAATTGGACACCACCTTCCCGGTCCGTGTTCATACCGTTGGGCACTTGTGGTGACACAATATGTCCCACCGCCTACATATGCTACCTGTGGAGGCATGTGGTTAGGGGCCATTACCTCCATTGTGCAATTGATAGGCTCTGCCCCAGCAGTGCTGAACCCGCATTGTGGCCTTGCAAAAGCGTTCAAGTGCTGGGGGCACAGGATTACCTGTGCTCCCCTGCTCCGACAACCCGAGAGGTCTGTACCTGTCACAGTGTGCTCCCACATTGTGACATAAGGTGGGACCTCTTGGAATCGAACATGCACCCCTCCACGAATGACTCCCACATTCTCCACTCGGTACGGGGGTGCTGGACGTGGGGACGCCCCCATCACGGGCATCCTGACCACCACACCCATGATGGTATGGTTTGACTTTCCACAGTCCACCGGTACCGGGTAGGCTTCCGATGCTACACGAAGTTGGCAAGGACTCAAAACATTATCGTAAGGGTGCAGTGCTGCTAAGTGCTGGTTGCTGATCCAGGAGGGGACCTGTCCCTGTCTCAGATCCTCGAGGTTACTCCGTCCCTCTCCCAGCAACCAGGCCCCATAGAGCACGCACACCTCATTTTGGGCGGCTTGATCGGAGGCGTTTCTATCCTCCCGAATCAAGGCGTTTACAGCCCTGGCCTGCGCCTCCAATTGAGAGATAATCTCCTTTAAGTGAACTGTCATTGCCACCTCTTCGTGGAGCGCGGATCCCACTATGGTATTCTTGTCCCCCAGGACTTTGCGCAGCTGATTCTTGAACCCATTTATCTGGAGGGCCAGCTGCATGTTATCCAAACTGTTTATGGCAGACGCCCCGGTGTTAAACCCCGTAAGAATGTCATTTAAAGTGCCACGCTTCTGCCTGCCCGGTTCGGCCCTATCCCACTGTTTATACAAGTCTGTCACTTTGACATCCCCGAAGTCCAGTTCATAGAACTTCCGGAACATCTCCCGCAGCAGAGCCTGGTATAACAGCTCGGTTTCCCGGGGACACCACGTAGGTAGGCGGACTTCTGTCAGATTTAGCACCACTGATGCCACTGCGTAGTGTACCCCCTGATAAAGTAGTTTCTCGGTAGGGACCAACACTAAACCATTCCCCGGCCCCCTGGTTGTTGTCGGGCACTCGTGTGGGACGGTGGGCTTGGCCGTGGGTGGGGGCTTCCTTTCCCGAACTACAAGTTCAGTGGCATTTACTGGTACCCGGGGATTAGGGATCACACACGCCTCCCCGCTGCGATCCCATACCACCCCATCCCCGACATCCTGCCACCACCTATAAAAAGCAATGGAGACCCCCTCTGAACACACGCGAGTGGATCCCCACATACACAAATAAATTCCTTGGTCGTATGCCCACCATTTCTCCCAGCACACCGTGACCCCGCCAGATGACCCACTGATGGTTCGGTAGGTATCATTATCCAGACGTTCCCAGTCCGAGTGTCGGTCTCCCATTTCCCTCTTGAGCTTTCTGAGCCACCACCATCGTCCCAGAGGTATGTCCCCTCGGCAAGTTAGGCATACCTTCCTGCCTTCTGTCACTCTCACTCTGGAAGTGGCCACAGTGATCTCCGGGCAGGGGATGGAGGCCTCTCCGTAGGTAAAGTCCTTATGGTTGGAGTACTTGGTGGAGTTCGATCCCAACCACCCAGGCCATTTCCCCTCATGGGAGTAGGTGACCCGGCCATCCGCCACCGGAGTCCCTTCTCCTGTGGTCACTGTCGGCGCTCTGCCCCCGGAGCATCCGAAAACTAGGGAGTCCTCGGTGTCCCCTCAGTGCCCGGTGCAGATCCTTAGCGATACCAGCATCACTAACGGCCAGTAGGGAGGTGTTGACATCTGAAAGGCAAGAAGAACATGGCCTTGCCTTGAGAGACCTCTCCAGGCTCGGCCCACTTAACATGTTCCAAACACAAAAATGCTGTACCCAACCGTCACTGCCTTACCTAAACACATATACTCACAACACAAAGTAACAAAACAGGAAGTGAAAATATATACACCGCCACCCGTCCCCGGGTGGCCAGGCTATATCCTGTCACTGTACAGGCGTCGTCGACCACTTGGCTGACCGTACCCTGGGGACCAGGATGTCCTCCGCTGAGGGGCTCGTATGGTCCCCCTAAATGAGTCTTGTGCTGCCCTCCAAGGCCGTCCCGAGCCCCGGATGATCGGTGGGAGACCCTTGCTAGCGCAACAGAGCACCCTCCCTGTTGTCTTTCGCCGTATTAGTCTGGGGCGGGGGGCTAAGTAAACAGGGGACCACGGCGCCCTGGGCTGTGGCACTCTGTCACTCCTCCTTACTGTCGGTGCAGAGTCCCACGTTATGGGCTGCAGTGCCATCTCCTCCACCTCTTGGGCTAGCCCCAGCTGATCCACCATGGGAGGTTCAGCTTCCCCTTGAACCTTGCTAATGGTAGAGCCTTTCTCCCTACTTCTGTTAGTGGGCTGGGAACCTCTACCCAGTGGTGGGATAGCCTTACAGGAGCAGTGAACCAGCCCCGGCTGTAGAGCTTCGGGGCCCGCTGCCTCCTCCGGAGCCTCCAAATCCACCGGGGCCTGTTCTTCCCCCAGTGCCTGATTCCCTTCCCTTGCTCGTCCCCTCTGTTTTTTACCTCTTGGGGTCAAACAATTTACACTGATTAATGTGATACCACTTCACCCGGCGAGGCAGTCGAACCGCATAGACCATAGGGCTAGCCTTGTCGACTATGCTGTATGGTCCCATATATAATGCTTCAAAAACCCCGACCCGAGCATAGTTCCTCACCATTACCTGGTCCCCTATCTCCCATTCGTGGTGTTTGCTGGGTTCTAGCAGCAATCGGTTACTCTGATGCTGTCTGCCCATGTTACTAGCAGCCTGCCAGTGAATCTGTTTCAGGTGTTCAAACAGGTTCCTGACAAACCGGTCCCGGTTCACCTCTCGGAGCTGCCCTTCGGTGAGAACCGGCGCCAACACATGCACTGGGGTTCTCATGATCCGGCCCGTCATCAGCTCATGGGGTGAGTACCCTGTGCTCTTTGACTGACTGGCCCGGATTCCCATGAGGACCAACGGTAAGACCTCCACCCACTTGTTCGGTGAGTCTCCCGTCTCCTTGCGCAGCCTTTCCTTTAGGGTCCGGTTCAGGCGTTCTACAGGGCCTGAGGACTGAGGGTTGTAGGCGACATGCCATTTGGCTCTTATCCCCAGCACCTTTAGGGTGGCCTGCATCACCTGGCCGGTGAAGTGGCTTCCTCGGTCGGACTCCACGATTTGAGGTAGACCCCACCGAGAGAACACCTCTTTCACCAGGATTTTTGCAGTCCCCACCGCGGTAGCTGTTCGGCAAGGGAAGGCTTCCACCCACTTGGAAAACACATCCACCAGGACAAGGCAGTATTTATAACCTCCCTGGGCGGCCGGTAGGGGTCCGATGTAGTCGACCTGGATCGACTGCCATGGTCCCTCTACCCGCCTGACGTGTCCTATAGACGCCTTCCTTTTCTGAGGGTCTGGATTGTTTGCAGCGCAAACCAGACAGCCCGCACAGAAGTCGCGGACGTCTTCCCGGAGGCCTGGCCACCACCCTGCCTTTTCTACCCGTTGCCAGGTAGATTCTGGCCCAGGGTGTCCCGCACCTGGACCCTCATGGGCCAGCTGAAGGAATTCCCTCCGGTGTTGTGGCGGCACTACCCATTTGTCCCCTTTAAACAACATGCCTTCCCGCACAGCAATATCTACAGCACTGTATGGGCCCTCTGCCTTTTCCCCCCTTTTGATAGCAGCCAAGGCAGCCTTCAGGATCGGATCCTGCATCTGGACTACTTTAAGGTCCAGGGCCACAGCCGCCCCTACGCTCCCTTGTGTCCCTGGCTTGCTTCTTGCTGCTGCTATCCTGCCTGCCTCGTATGGGTCCCATGCGCGACCTGTGCGAGCACCTTCCCTTGCCAGCAGGTCTGCCTGCTGGTTACCTTCCCCCCGTGGCTCAGTTTTGGAGTGGGCCTTTACCTTATGGATATATACATCCCCGGTTTCTCCCACTGCAGCCACGATCTTTTCTAGCAGGGGTTTGGTCACAAGGGGCTTCCCATCCGCAGAGGTGTACCCCCGGCGTGACCAAATCGCCAGATACTCTGTACATGAATTGCAAGTGAACATGCTGTCCGAGCAAATCGTGTATGGGGTAGGGAATTCCTCGGGGTGTGTGACCACATACATCACCGCCGAGAGTTCCGCCTGTTGGGCGCTCAGGGTGCATGGGAGTTTAAGAGCCAAGGCAATTCCTGCCTTGGGATCCCAAACTCCGCAGCCCGTGAGTCTTGTACCCGCGGACACTGAACTGGAGCCATCAACATAGATCTCGCGGCCTGTGGGGTGTATCCCTGCCCGAAATCCAAAGTTAATGTCCCATACTCCCTCCACAGAGCATCGATGCGGCTGCCCTGGATAGATTAAATTTGCTGCGAGCCTGGGCTCGCAGAGGCCCTTGACCTTTAAAGTCATTTGGGAGAGGAGGAGGGTCCAGCGAGTGATTCTAGCACTGCTCACTGTCCCGTCCTTAATCCTCCCGTCCAACAGCATCTGCGTCGGGGTATGATGGGTGAGGAGTGTAATGGGGGATACTCCGGTAAAGATCTGAGCTCTCTTTACTACCCAGTGGGTGGCAAGCAAGTGCCTCTCACAATTGGAGTATCCCTTTTCTACCTCCGTGAGGACCCTGGAGGAGTACACCACTGGTCTCAGCTGACCGTTTCGCTCCTGGAGCAACACTGCACTTAAACTGTCGCCACTGGCTGCCACCTCCAGGAAGAATTCCTCCCCCCCCATCAATTGCCCCTAGGGCTGGTGCTACCTGCAGGTGTCTCTTAAGACGGACAAATGCTGCCTCACAGCCTCGTCCCATTCCCACTCGACCCCCTTATGTAGGAGTCTGAGCAGAGGGGCAGCAGTGGCTGCATAGTCCTCGATGAAGTCCCTACAGTAGCCAGTGATTCCCAGGAAAGACCTTACCCCCGACACATCCCTAGGGACAGGGAGTTCCTGCACTGCCTTTCTTCTAGCCTCATCAATGGCCCTTTCTCCTGCCCTTATCGTCAGGCCCAGGAATTTTACCTCTCCTAGACCTATCTGGGCTTTCTTGGGGTTAACTTTAAAACCCCCTTCCTTCAGTAATACCAGCAGTTCGGCCAGCAGTGGACCGTGTTCCTCACTGCTGTCTGTGAACAACAACAGGTCGTCCACATACTGGACCAGCTGGTGTGGCTGGCTGAAGCCTTTTAAGCAGTTCGCCATGCATTGGTGAAAGATGCTGGGACTATTATGAAAGCCCTGTGGGAGGCAGCTCCATGTATACTGCTGTTCCCGGAAGGTGAAGGCAAACTTGTACTGGTCTTCCCTCCGTACAGGGATAGACCAGAACCCGTTGGATATGTCCAACACTGTGAACGTGGTTGCAGATGCAGGGATTTCCCCTATCAGATCCGCAACCGCCGCTACTGTGGGGGCACAAGCTGGGATGTTTTTATTGAGCACCCTATAATCCACCGTAGCCCTCCAAGAATTATCTGGTTTCCTAACCGGCCAAAGCGGGGAGTTGACATGGGTGGCTATGGGTCTCAAAACACCCTGCTCGACAAGCGAGCTTAAAGCTGTCTCCAAGTCTGCTTCTGCCTCTCGGGGAAAGCCATACTGCTTTTGCGGGCGCGACATGGGATCCCCATCTATTCGAACCTCCACTCCTGTGACTCTCCCACAGTCGTGTTTATGGGTGGCAAATGCTGCAAGATTTGCTTGCACATAGTCCCGGTACTCGGCCGGGGTGTTACTGACCAGAACCTCCAGGTCGTAACCCCCTTTTGGCTTCATTGTACACAGAGTCCCTTTTCCTTGTTTCTTATCAATAACCATGACTTCTCCCTCTGCTCCCGTGCCCACTGTGCCCCATAGACAGTGATTCCTCAAGTCTACTAGGATCTGGCGAGCGATGATAAAATCAGCCCCCAAGATCCCTTTTCCCACCTGCTCCCAGTTCATCAGGACGCACTTCCATTGTGTTTGGAGTGCTCCTAAACGAACTGCAAGCGGGACTGAGAAAAACCCAGCCTTCTCATTACCTGTGAACCCAACTAGTTGATACGGCACCCCGTTTGATAGAGGTGAGGTTGCGGGGTCCTCCGAATGGACTATCGTGCTGGAAGCACCAGTGTCCAAAAGGTAGGTACCCAATACACCCTCAACCTCCATCTTGACCCAGGGTCGTCCCCAGGGGTCGTATTCTAGTGGGCACAGGTATGCAGACTGGGTCTGGGCTAGTCACGGTCTCTGTACTGGCAGGGTTGCTGGTGCTTCCCTGCCTGTTGCCGTGGCTACCTTCCCAGTCCCCTCTAGCGCTGTCCTCACTGCAGCTACTATCTGGTCAAGGGATAGTGAGGAGCTCACTCCACTTCCCTCACTCTGGGCGGCTCCTGAAGGACTTCTCCCCCCATATCTCTTTACTGGGCTCCTGCAATCCCTTTTAAAATGCCCAGCTTTCCCGCACCCGTAGCACATACCCTCCTTATCAATCGAGCGGCCACCCTCCTGGTGCCATTCCCTTTTGGGAATCGAGTTGGGCTTTACTTCATTTACCCGACCTTTGGAGGTTTTCTCCTCCTCCCCTCCTCCATTCCGTTGGACCAGTGCCAGTTGCCTGACCACTGCTTCCTCGGTGAGGTTGGGGTCCCGGGAATCGAACCACAGTTCTGCCCTGGCCTTGAGCCGGGGCAAGCAGTTTGCCACCAGCATCCTCAGCCAGCGGCCAGTCTGTACCGCGGAAAGATTCGCCCGGTCGAGGAGCTCCCCACAGGCTGCGTGGTATACCACCCACAGCCTGTCCGCAAACGCCTGCGGGGTTTCCCCTGCGAGCTGCCTTGTCCTTTCGACCCGTTCGAAAGGACTGCCGTCATCGAAGCCCATAGCCTCAAGGACGGTCCTCTGGACCTCAGTAAATGTACGCTGTCCTCTCCGGCATTCTGCCGGTAGGGCCTGGTACAATTTGCTGTCCAGAGAGAAGAGCAGCAGCTTGGCTGTCTCTTCCTCGTCGCACCCATTAATTTCCCCTGCCTGCGTCACCTCCATGAAGTGGATAGACGGGTCCCCGCTGCGAGTGAGTTTGGCCAAATGGGCCACCATGGCCCTGAGTGATTGAACTCCATGGGGAATAATAAAGTCGCTCTCCAGCGCTCCCCGACCTTGGCCACCTGCCTGTGGAGGACCGTACTTGCGCTGCCTGACCGGGCACATCCGCCCTGGTTCAGGATCTTTCTGCGCTGGTCCCTCTACCTCCGGCTGTCCCACCATACCCGGTGCAGCAGACAGTGCCTGGTCGCCTGATCCAGTCCTTAACTGACCCTCGGCTGGAGCCTCACATCCCTGCTGCTGAGCGGGACACATTGGTCCTGCCCCCAGCCCTGGGTATGCTACTACCTGCGTGCCCCGCCCCTCCTGGTACCCCACCGGACAAACCACCGATGCCTCAGGAGGCGGTCGGGCGTCTCTTGCCTTTGGATTCTCCTCTACCCCCCAATACTCTCCTTTGTCCCCTGTGGACCCTCCGGGTCCTATCAGGGCGACCATCCCCTTTGCCTGGGATAAAGCGTGGGTGAGAGTTTTAATCCTCTCCTGGCAGGGACCGTGATCTGCGAACTCACTGCTACTGGCCACTTTATAGGCTGCCTGTACGTCTTTTAATTTATTCTCCAGTTCCCAAATTTTCTGGGTGTGCCGAGAATTCTGTTCCCGGAGGGACCCCTCACTACCCTTGGCCTCAGTGACCTGACACTGAAGATAGTCCCGGCTATTTCGGAAGGTCTCCTCCAACTGCCGGTTCCTTTGCTGCTCCCCAGCTAATTCGGCCAGCAGGTTGTCCCCAACCACAGCCCGGATAGCAGAGAGCTGCTCTGATTTCTGAAGACTCTGTTCCAAGTCCTTCACCCGCTGGTCGAGCTTTCGGACTTGGCGGGTGAGGCAGATAAGCCAGATGGCCTTTTCCACCTTGTGGTTGTGGTCCTTCCCTGCTGTCCACTGAGCAGCAGCATCCACTGGGCGCTCTGCCCGAGTGAGGGCTTGTACCCAAGGTTTGGTGAGGTTCACCTTGCCAAAAATGTATGAGGAAATTATCTCCTCCATTTTCGTTTCCTCTCTTATCACTTCATCTGTTATATTAACATCTCCTGTTTGCTTATGTCCCATCTGGGTCGCCATGTTCTGTAAGGGGTTTTCACAGGGTTGTTGTTGTGCCTTGGGTGTCTCTCTCTGGGCTTCTGCCCTCACAGCTTATGCCTGGCCTGTGAGGTACCCTGAGTGCTGCAAGAGCACCCCTGGAGAGACTGTGTCCACAGCTTATGAAGGGGGTTTTGAGACTCGTGCGTCCCCACAGCTTATGCCTAGCCTGTGAGGCACCTGTGAGTGTCAAACACTCCTAACCCCTTCTTCCCTAGCCTGTGACACACAGTTGAGCGTTTTCGAGGCGCTCCTAGCTTCCCTTACACGGTTCTGACATAAGACTCACGATCAGGAGATGTAATACAATAGAACTGAGACAAGGTGATTCCAAGAGGAACTTTAGGCTTCCAATTTATTTGGCAAGGTGTAACTCAACAAAACAGCAATACACCAACAAAACAATCCCCCTAAATCCCACTAAACGGACACAACGAAAATCTTTACACCAGTTTAGCAGTACAATGCCCAACCTCCCACCTTTCCTGGCCTAACTGAGTTGGGAGTTCTGGGGACCAGAAGTTATACTCACTACTGTGCCTTCTGCAGTCTGGTGGTTTGTTTCTTCTATCTTCAGTGTCTTCGGACACTGGTTTTCCTTCCGTGTCGAGAGGCCTGTGGTTGTGGTTGTTGAATCACCAGGGCAGGGAAAATCATCACTCCTCTACTTCACTACGTCAGAAACCCCTTTTTTTATAGCCAGATTATCCAGTCCGCCTCTCCTGCTGAAGTCGATTCTTCTCATTGGTGGACTTTTGATTTTGAAAAATGCAACAGTTTGAGGTTTTTAGGTTTTTTTCCCCACTGATCTTAACCTACTCAAGGTTTGAGTGGGTGTTGATTGCATTGGCCTCCTGTAGCCATTGTGCTAGTCTGGCCTGAGCCAGATATTTCTATGCCTGATGAAAAAGGTGTTGGAATATGTATGTGGCATTGTTTAAATGCTAATGTTTTCAAGGGGCAAGTTTCGAGGGTATACAGTTCCCAGACAATTTGATTAGTTCCAATGTCCAAACTGGCCCTTTTGATATTGACTCCACCCCTTTTCTTGCAGACCTTTAAAAAATCCCAAATTCGATTAAAGTTCATAGTTTCTTCCATGTGCACTTTAGGATTTCAAACTTTCTGGTAGATAGTTCCAAATTAAATTCCCTTTCCTATGAGTCCAAACACGGGGGGGGTCTCCATTTGTGTCCCAAAGTTTTCCTTCCATCGGTTACAATTCACAGCACAGACTGATCCCACAGCCCTTTTCCTTCTGGGTAAAATGAGGGGGTTTTCGTCCTCCCCTACAGGTATGCTGGTGGTTACAGGTCATATCTTATTACAGTCATGTATAACATGTTAGGGGACAGTTATATATAATAATCTAAGATACATGACCGACTTGGCACATTTGATTATATTAATCTGTTGCAAATTGTTTACACAGTTGTCGTGAATACAAGTGTTATTGGGATCTGGTCCAACCTAGAAATGAAAAAGATACAAAAGAAATTGTGATTAATTGCAAAATGTCAACATTGCAAAAAACTGGAATTTATTTAACACTATGAACTGGTTGGAATTTTGCATTTAAGACTTAAAATAGTTAATGAAGATAGTAAATGCAATGGGCTAGATTTTGCAAAGTATGGGTGTTAAGGGCATTTTGGCAATAAATTGGGCATAATACTATCAATTTTCCACCAAAATGGTGATTTATTCTTGCCAATAGCTATTTAATGAGCAAGTTATGTCAGCACATTGTGTATTCTCATTACACTGACACAAGAAGTCCAACATAACGAGTTCACAGCAATGAACTGGGAGTGATGCTGTAAAGATTCTGTAGTGGTGTGAGACTATCCAGAGGAGATAGTCTCATAGAGCTTCAGCTTCATCTAGGCCATGTTTTTTGTAAATGAGCTTACAAATCAAAGAACACAGGAAATCCTCCTGCTATGTTTAAGATGTTTTACCAGGCTATAAGCAGAGTAAATTTTCTCCACACTTGATAGAAACTATATCATAATACTTTGATCGTCAACAAGATGTTTATCATTTTTTTAAATATGATTCTTATACAGGAAGTCTTAATTTAACAGCATTAAATTTGACATACCATACATGAAGGTACTGTAGTTTGAGGCATAGTACTTATAAGCGTTGAATGTGTACCTTAAGAAAAAGAATAAATGTTGAGACAGTAACAAACAAAATCCCCCAAATTTGGATGCCTTAGAAGGATGTAAACCCAATAGATCTGGGGCAGAATTTAGGGAGGAGAATGGATCGTCCAGTTTTAAGCCCTATTTAGGTTCTGCCCTAAATTCTGCTGGAAATAAGGGAGGATCTAATAGGCATCTGCCAAATCAAAGGGATCAGATCAGCTGCCCATAGTACACCACAGACGATTTTGCTTTCTATTGACTTGGATGCCAGGCTCAAGAGGCAGCACTGCAGTAGATTCAGACCTTCCCGCAGATATCCAGTCACCATGGTACATAGACTCAGAAGATCATATTTAAATATCTCCTTGGAGTTATATGTACGGATTATGGAGTTCACCATAGAAGTCCTGCAAAAGCTTTGCAACACCCTAAGGGAGATCTGCATGCTTCCTCAAGAATCGGGAGATTACATACTATGGCTCAGAAGTCACTATTGCTCTTAATTTCTTGGGGTAACATGCAACTTCAGCCAAGCCAGTCAGTTTGTTCCACATTCTTGCATAATCCATGAAAATCATAAAAGTTATTCAATTGTATTAATCTTATACTGAAGCTATAAGTAATAATGTTACTGATTTAGAATCACATGCTCAACCAGTACCGATATATACACTTGCATATGCATCATCTGAACATCAAAAGTAATTTAATGAAGCTCTAACAACAACACATTTTATTGGTCAGCTTTGGCAGAGTAGATTTCATGTGATATTTAGAAACAATATTACTCAGCAGTAATTTTAATTTCAGAAGCTGCAGATGTGCTTGTTGTCACTGTAGTTGGTGTTGGCCCTATGCAGCAGAAAAATATTGCAAACTATTAATTCCCTAATTGTTGTAAATAGATTTCATGTGACAATGAGAAAGTATTGTACTAACAAAACATGGAAGTTTCAGAAGCCAAGTTGCCCGTGAAAGCAATTTACTTATCGAGCAATTACAACAGAACTCCCATGTTATCAACAAACAATTCGATAAGGTACAATGCTCAATGCACAATCCCCCCATCACTCACCTACCAACAATCTTTACCAAACACAAGGCACACCTCACATTCCTAGCTTCACCTCACCTCCTTGGAGGAGACAATCGTGGCCATTCTTGGCATGGTATGGCTGAACCCTTGGCCAACGGTGGGGCTGAAAGAATACAACATGCTGGTATCCTCTTACATTATCCTCCTCAGATCCCACAATATCTTCTGATTTACAAACTCTGCATGGTTTAAGCATGCACCTCTTTTGCCTGCCTCCCCTCACCACAACCCTACCCTTGTGCCTTCCTCATTTCAGATAACCAAGAAATACAGCCAGTGGGTCAACAAGAAGAGGGAAAGGAGAGTGAAGAAAAAGAAGAAACATGATCATTCAATTTCACACTCCCAGCCACCAGCTCCTCGAAGTTATTCTGCAAGAGCACTTCAGCTAGTCCTACTCCCCTGCCCTTTCCGCATAGCCCCAATTGAATCTGCTTCCACCACCCTTTTAGGTAGTGAATTCCATGTTCTAACCAGTCGCTGCATAAACATTTTTTCCTCATGTTGCCTTTGGTTTTTCTCCAAATAACCTTAAATCTGTGTTTTCTGGTTCTCGACCCTTATGCCAATGGGAACAGTTTCTACTCTGTCTACACCGCTCATGATTTTGAATACCTCTATCAAATCTCCTCTCAACCTTCTCTGCTCTAAGGAGAACAACCCCAGCTTCTCCAGTCTATCCATGTAACCATTCTTGTAAATCTTTTCTGCATTCTCTCTAAGGCCTTCACATCCTTCCTAAAATGCGGTGCGCAGAATTGGACACAATACTCCAGTTGAGACCGAACCAATATTTTATAAAGAATCATCATAATTTCCTTGCTTTTGTACTCTTTGCCTCTATTTATATAAAGTCCAGGATCCTGTATGCTTTTTTAACCGCTTTCTCAACCTGCCCTGCCACCTTCAACGGCTTGTGCACATATACCCCCTATAAAAGGCTGCGAGAGGCGTCAGGAGTTCGTTGGTGAGGCGTGAGTCCGGGGATCAGCAGAGGCCTATAAAAGGCCGCGAGAGGCGTCGGGAGTTCGTTGGTGAGGCGTGAGTCCGGGGATCAGCAGAGGCCTATAAAAGGCCGCGAGAGGCTTCGGGAGTTCGTTGGTGAGGCGCGAGTCCGGGGATCAGCAGAGGCCTATAAAAGGCCGCGAGAGGCGTCGGGAGTTCGTTGGTGAGGCGTGAGTCCGGGGATCAGCAGAGGCCTACAAAAGGCCGCGAGAGGCGTCGGGAGTTCGTTGGTGAGGCGTACTTGTGCAGCTACAGCGAGAAGGCAAAAAGAATTAAAAAGAAACAGAAAGGTGACGTCACAGCCTAGGGGGTAAGTGATTGGCTGGTGATTGGTGAGTAGTTTTTCTTTTTCTTTTTATATTAGTCAGTAACTTTTAACATTGTTGTTGCCAATTTAAGTGTATCTAAGGGTTAAGTCATGGCAGGAGAGCTCGGTCGGGTGTTATGCTCCTCCTGTACCATGTGGGGACTCAGGGACACTTCCGGTCTCCGTGACGACTACGTGTGCGGGAAGTGTATCCGCCTCGAGCTCCTGACGGTCCGCGTTGTGGAGTTGGAGCTGAGGGTGGATTCACTCTGGAGCATCCACGATGCTGAGAATGACGTGAGTAACACGTGTAGCGAGTTGGTCTTACCGCAGGAGAAGGGTCCACAGCCAGATAGGGAATGGAAGACCAGCAGGAAGAGTAGTGCAAGGAAGGTAGTGCAGGGGTCCCCTGTGGTCATCCCCCTGCAAAACAGATACACTGCTTTGAGTACTGTTGGGGGGGATGACTCATCAGGGGAGGGCAGCAGCAGCCAAGTTCATGGCACCGTGGTTGGCTCTGTTGCACAGAAGGGCAGGAAAAAGAGTGGGAGAGCGATAGTGATAGGGGATTCAATGGTGAGGGGAATAGATAGGCGTTTCTGCGGCCGCAACCGAGACTCCAGGATGGTATGTTGCCTCCCTGGTGCAAGGGTCAAGGATGTCTCGGAGCGGGTGCAGGACATTCTGAAAAGGGAGGGAGAACAGCCAGTTGCCGTAGTGCACATTGGTACCAACGACATAGGTAAAAAAAGGGATGAGGTCCTACGAAACGAATTTAAGGAGCTAAATTAAAAAGTAGGACCTCAATCTCGGGATTGCTACCAGTGCCACGTGCTAGTCAGAGTAGGAATCGCAGGATAGCGCAGATGAATACGTGGCTTGAGCAGTGGTGCAGCAGGGAGCGATTCAAATTCCTGGGGCATTGGAACCGGTTCTGGGGGAGGTGGGACCAGTACAAACCGGACGGTCTGCACCTGGGCGGGACCGGAACCAATGTCCTAGGGGGAGTGTTTGCTCGTGCTGTTGGGGAGGAGTTAAACTAATATGGCAGAGGGATGGGAACCAATGCAGGGAGACAGAGGGAGACAAAAAGGAGGCAAAAGCAAAAGACAGAAAGGAGATGAGGAAAAGTGGAGGGCAGAGAAACCCAAGGCAAAGAACAAAAAGGGCCACTGTACAGCAAAATTCTAAAAGGACAAAGGGTGTTAAAAAAACAAGCCTGAAGGCTTTGTGTCTTAATGCAAGGAGTATCCGCAATAAGGTGGATGAATTAACTGTGCAAATAGATGTTAACAAATATGATGTGATTGGGATTACGGAGACGTGGCTCCAGGATGATCAGGGCTGGGAACTCAACATCCAGGGGTATTCAACATTCAGGAAGGATAGAATAAAAGGAAAAGGAGGTGGGGTAGCATTGCTGGTTAAAGAGGAGATTAATGCAATAGTTAGGAAGGACATTAGCTTGGATGGTGTGCAATCTATATGGATAGAGCTGTAGAACACCAAAGGGCAAAAAACATTAGTTGTGTACAGACCTCCAAACAGTAGTAGTGATGTTGGGGAGGGTATCAAACAGGAAATTAGGGGTGCATGCAATAAAGGTGCAGCAGTTATAATGGGTGACTTTAATATGCACATAGATTGGGCGAGCCAAACTGGAAGCAATACGGTGGAGGAGGATTTTCTGGAGTGCATAAGGGATGGTTTTCTAGACCAATATGTCGAGGAACCAACTAGGGGGGAGGCCATCTTAGACTGGGTGTTGTGTAATGAGAGAGGATTAATTAGCAATCTCATTGTGCGAGGCCCCTTGGGGAAGAGTGACCATAATATGGTGGAATTCTGCATTAGGATGGAGAATGAAACAGTTAATTCAGAGACCATGGTCCAGAACTTAAAGAAGGATAACTTTGAAGGTATGAGGCGTGGATTGGCTAGGATAGATTGGCGAATGATACTGAAGGGGTTGACTGTGGATGGGGAATGGCAGATATTTAGAGACCGCATGGATGAACTACAACAATTGTACATTCCTGTCTGGCGTAAAAATAAAAAAAGGAAGGTGGCTCAACCGTGGCTATCAAGGGAAATCAGGGGTAGTATTAAAGCCAAGGAAGTGGCATACAAATTGGCCAGAAATAGCAGCGAACCTGGGGACTGGGAGAAATTTAGAACTCAGCAGAGGAGGACAAAGGGTATGATTAGGACAGGAAAAATGGAGTACGAGAAGAAGCTTGCAGGGAACATTAAGGCGGATTGCAAAAGTTTCTATAGGTATGTAAAGAGAAAAAGGTTAGTAAAGACAAACGTAGGTCCCCTGCAGTCAGAATCAGGGGAACTCATAACTGGGAACAAAGAAATGGCAGACCAATTGAACAAGTACTTTGGTTCGGTATTCACTAAGGAGTACACCAACAACCTTCCGGATATAAAAGGAGTCAGAGGGTCTAGTAAGGAGGAGGAACTGAGGGAAATCTTTATTAGTCGGGAAATTGTGTTGGGGAAATTGATGGGATTGAAGGCCGATAAATCCCCAGGGCCTGATGGACTGCATCCCAGAGTACTTAAGGAGGTGGTCTTGGAAATAGTGGATGCATTGACAGTCATTTTCCAACATTCCATTGACTCTGGATCAGTTCCTATTGAGTGGAGGGTAGCCAATGTAACCCCACTTTTTAAAAAAGGAGGGAGAGAGAAAACAGGGAATTATAGACCCGTCAGCCTGACCTCAGTAGTGGGTAAAATGATGGAATCAATTATTAAGGATGTCATAGCAGTGCATTTGGAAAATGGTGACATGATAGGTCCAAGTCAGCATGGATTTGTGAAAGGGAAATCATGCTTGACAAACCTTCTGGAATTTTTTGAGGATGTTTCCAGTAAAGTGGACAAGGGAGAACCAGTTGACGTGGTATATTTGGACTTTCAGAAGGCTTTCAACAAGGTCCCACACAAGAGATTAATGTGCAAAGTTAAAGCACATGGGATTGGGGGTAGTGTGCTGACGTGGATTGAGAACTGGTTGTCAGACAGGAAGCAAAGAGTAGGAGTAAATGGGTACTTTTCAGAATGGCAGGCAGTGACTAGTGGGGTACCGCAAGGTTCTGTGCTGGGGCCCCAGCTGTTTACATTGTACATTAATGATTTAGATGAGGGGATTAAATGTAGTATCTCCAAATTTGCGGATGACACTAAGTTGGGTGGCAGTGTGAGCTGCGAGGAGGATGCTATGAGGCTGCAGAGTGACTTGGATAGGTTAGGTGAGTGGGCAAATGCATGGCAGATGAAGTATAATGTGGATAAATGTGAGGTTATCCACTTTGGTGGTAAAAACAGAGAGACAGACTATTATCTGAATGGTGACAGATTAGGAAAAGGAGAGGTGCAACGAGACCTGGGTGTCATGGTACATCAGTCATTGAAGGTTGGCATGCAGGTACAGCAGGCGGTTAAGAAAGCAAATGGCATGTTGGCCTTCATAGCGAGGGGATTTGAGTACAGGGGCAGGGAGGTGTTACTACAGTTGTACAGGGCCTTGGTGAGGCCACACCTGGAGTATTGTGTACAGTTTTGGTCTCCTAACTTGAGGAAGGACATTCTTGCTATTGAGGGAGTGCAGCGAAGATTCACCAGACTGATTCCCGGGATGGTGGGACTGACCTATCAAGAAAGACTGGATCGACTGGGCTTGTATTCACTGGAGTTCAGAAGAATGAGAGGGGACCTCATAGAAACGTTTAAAATTCTGACGGGTTTAGACAGGTTAGATGCAGGAAGAATGTTCCCAATGTTGGGGAAGTCCAGAACCAGGGGTCACAGTCTAAGGATAAGTGGTAAGCCATTTAGGACCGAGATGAGGAGAAACTTCTTCACCCAGAGAGTGGTGAACCTGTGGAATTCTCTACCACAGAAAGTAGTTGAGGCCAATTCACTAAATATATTCAAAAGGGAGTTAGATGAAGTCCTTACACTCGGGGGATCAAGGGGTATGGCGAGAAAGTAGGAAGCGGGTACTGAAGTTGCATGTTCAGCCATGAACTCATTGAATGGCGGTGCAGGCTAGAAGGGCTGAATGGCCTACTCCTGCACCTATTTTCTATGTTTCTATGTTTCTATGTCTCTCTGTTCCTACACCCCCTTTAGAATTGTACCCTTTAGTTTATATTGCCTCTCTTCGTTCTTCCTATAAAAATGTATCACGTCACACATTTCTGCATTAAATTTCATCTGCCA
The DNA here is from genome assembly GCF_044704955.1 of Pristiophorus japonicus. Lineage (NCBI taxonomy): Eukaryota > Metazoa > Chordata > Chondrichthyes > Pristiophoridae > Pristiophorus > Pristiophorus japonicus. The sequence goes on from NC_091981.1 coordinate 206,114,584, forward strand.
CATGTCCGCCATTGCATCAGCCTGTCTATGTCTTCTTGAAGTCTATGATTATCCTCCTCACTATTCACAATGCTTCCAAGTTTTATGTGGTCTGCAAATTTTGAAATTGTACCCTGTACTCCCAAGTCTAAGTCATTAATATATATATCAAGAAAAGCAGTGGTCCTAGTACTGACCCTGGGGAACACCAATGTACACCTACCTCCAGTCCGAAAAACAACCATTCACCACTACTCTGTTTTCTGTCACTTAGTCAATTTCATATCCATACTGCCACTGCCCCTTATATTCCATGGGCTTCAACTTCACTGGAAAAGTTGAAGCCTATTATGTGGCACTTTATCAAATGCCGCTGGCAGTCCATGTACACCACATCAATCATATTGTCCTCATCAACCCTCTCTGTTACCTCATCAAAAACTCAATCAAGGTTAGCAGGCATTCACATTGAGGATTTTCTGTAGGTTAAAAGGTCTTGTCAATATCCCATTTCAGGCCCACCCCTCAAAATAGAATAAAAGTAACCTCCTGAGGGTTGTCCCCACAGACGGTGGAGATGAGAGCAATACAGTTGGGCTGGTCGAACACTCTTCGAGAGTGATCGTATGCTTACCGAAGGAGGCTCCAGACAAAAGGAAGAGAGGTCGCAAGTCAGAGAACTGCTCAAGTGCTCCAGTCGTCTGTCCGATCTGATCGGTATTGGCTATTTGTTACGGTCGTACGGTTTGCTGTATAACTAGTGTGTTATATTCCGTCTTAAACTCTGATTATACACAACATACTCACCATATTGGTTTACAGTCAGTCCTGATTATTGGTGACCAGAGATAGCCACATATTGGTTATTTCTAACAAATTAGCCACCGCAGCAGGATTGTAAAAAGGGTTATTGTGGAGAAATGAGTTGGAGACGGACTCGGTTTGTAACGTTTATATTGCCTCTCTTCGTAACAAGGCGCCAGGTGGGATGACTGGGTAGGAAAACTTCGTAAGTGGGTGTGTTTTGTCACTGGCTCCAAAAACAGAATGGTGGGTACTCATTGTAGAGATAAAGTCATGAGCAGTCTCTCAGAGAAATTAGGGGTCAAGGGGCAAAATAAGTTATCGGAGTCATCCAAGAGGATGGATGTAGTTATTCCAAGTGCTTGGACGAGATAGTATCCCAAGTGAATGAGAAGACTAAACTTAAAGAAGCCGGATAGAAACTAAGTTACACAACCCACATCTGCGCGAAGCGTAGAGACTTGAGAAACAAACAGGAGATGCATAAAGAGTGGGAGATAGAGAGGGAAAATCTGAGAAGTCAGCAAAGGAAGGGATAAAAACAGAGAATTAGAGAATAAGTTGCTGAGACAACAATTAAAAAAAGAAAATGAAACCGACACGGAAGCTTCAGCTTTTGTGCCGAGAAAAAGAAACTTAATAGATTTGCTGAGTAAAAGGAACCTTAAAAAATGGTGGAATTTCAGTTTGTGTGAAAGTGTGAAATAAAGTGTGAAGGTCTGTCTTTAAAGGAAAGTGTCTCTTGTGTTTGGTTAGCTCCACCCACTTTGCTGTGCAGAGAGCTAGTCTTGTTTGTGATTGTCTTTTGACTATGATATACAGACCTATACAATGCACAAAAGACAGTTGTTTTCAAAAGTTAAGCTTCAGCCTTGAAGTTACAGTTGCCATGGTATCTGCTAAAAAAAATGAATTTGAACCTTTACAAAGTATTTTGTTTCAATAGGATTACAGTAGAAAAAAATGTCTTTAGTTTAAATTTAAAAAATTGTGGTCTAATTTTACATCAATTTGAACATTTAAAAAGCACTGTTTTCTTAATTTGGTTATTTCAAGTCTGAGACAACCACTCTCTACTTCTTACTGGTCAAAAAATGTAATCAGTGATTATAAATTGGGTTGAAAGAGAAAAAAATAAATTAGTCCAGGATGAAATAAAGAAAGGAGAAAGGGAAAGATCCTTTTCTACTTTCAGTGTAATGCCTTGTTTTTAAAAAAAAGCCTGCATGAATGTTTCAAAGTTACAAGCTAAGGAAATCTCCACCCTCTTTTTCCTTTTGCGTAGAATGTGTGATATTTGTTAAATGTGAAAACTAATTTTTCTCCAGTTACATTCAGTATTTTTACAGTCATTTGGAAAGGTATCTGAAGAAAGAATATGAAAAATGATGTAACTTACTGTGCTACTTTATTTTATGTTATTTTATCTGCTCTGTAGCAGTTAATGAGATATTGGTCTGAATTAAATTGGAATTATTGAAGTTAACTATTAAATTGTAGAAACCCGACTTACATTGTGGCCACAGTGAAAATCTGGTCATTTAAATTATGAGAGTTTCTAGTTCCTTAAAAGAGATTCTCACATTTAAGTCCATTGGCAGTATTTGAACTGGTATTTAGAAACATTGGGAAATCTTTAAAAAAACATACTAAAAGGTTTAGTAACAATCAGTGCTTAATCTAAAATGCTGTCTTCTCTGATGAGAGACAGAAGTGCTCGAGGTGGGGAGTTGAGATAAGATATGGAAGTTACCTTATAAATGAATTGCGAGCATTTGTGTCTCTAATGTTAAGACACCATTGATACGAGTTGTTGTTTCAAGCACTCGAGAAGGGAAAATCTAATTGAAGTTTAAAGGGATAATTCATTTTTCATTAAAAGAAACTGGTTGAGAACAGTTTGGTCCTGCCAATTACTCTGTATCAAGAGAAGGTGGTTTGTGAGGAAATAAAAGAGATCATTGTCGAAACCTGTCAGTCCAACAATGCTGCTGTTTAGATTTGTGATAAGTTTAAAATGATAAGTTGTTGAGGCCAATTCACTAAATATATTCAAAAAGGAGTTAGATGTAGTCCTTACTACTAGGGGGATCAAGGGGTATGGCGAGAAAGCAGGAATGGGGTACTGAAGTTGCATGTTCAGCCATGAACTCACTGAATGGCGGTGCAGGCTCAAAGGGCCGAATGGCCTACTCCTGCACCTATTTTCTATGTTTCTATGTTTCTATAAAATGGACTTGGGCACAATATAGCTGGTTATAAAGAATTTTTCAAAATGTGTTAATAACTTGAACAAAGTGGGAATGTTTGATCTATGTTTTCTATTTTTACTATTGTATTGGACAGTAAAGTTCCTTCAGAGCTCATGAATATGAATAGTACTTAATGGGATACCCCAATTAAAATGCAAGATAGAAACAGGAAAATTACACCACCAAATGGGAATTTTGCTAACATTCTAGTGAAAGTCAGGAAAGTGCAGTTAAGAATAATAAGTCGATAGTTTTCTCTTGGAGACATTTGTGTCCTTGCCTATGAACTTTTCAAGAAAACTGCATTGATAGCCTGGCTACTAACCAAGACATGCAGTGGAAGATAAGCAAAGATCTTCAGCCAATCTTTTGATGAGATCACCTGAAAGCCCGAGAATGGCTTGTATCGGATGGCATGATATTGAGATACAGGCGTGATTTGTAGTATATGAAGTAATTAGCATGTAGAATGCATGGTGACTTTATACTGAAGAACAGGTCTCAGACATACTCAGTTACTTGACAACAGCAAGACATGAAATGATTAATGTGGCTCAGGAGAGTGAGACAACTTTTAAAGTATTGACACATACTCCATCGAGAAACTATTTAATTAATGAAACAATCAGGATAGAGTTAAACATGTGGTACCTGTCAGAGGGATTAAAATTTAAGTAAAAAACGATATAGAATTTCGACTGGGAGCAATAAATTTAGCAAGAATTATCCGCAAGATGGATACGAGTAAAAGAGATCTGGAAAATCTTTTAAGTCCATGACTTGTTGATTAGATGTTAAACTTCAGCTTTCTTTACAAATCTGTTTTCTTTGTCTGCTTCATTGCCGCTTAGAAATGTATGTACCTAGTCAACATGCAAGTGATTGCAAGACTGAATTATAACTTTCACTGTAATAATTGTGTTTTATAGGTAATAGAGCATGGGAAAAGCCAGTACAAATCCAGTATGAGGTGGTTTTAGTGATGCCTCTGGTGTCACTACTGCCGCAACTACCATGAGATACTTAAGTATAAGCTGCACAATTATGTGGCACAATTTGGTACGACATTCACACTGGTGGGATATTAGACTTAATATATCAGCACACCCTAAGGTTCATATTATTTCACATGCTCTGGTAGTTCTCCAACTTGTAATGATAGTGTATTTGATATATGTACCCCGTGTAGCAAGACTTTGATGCATAAACCAATTGTGTACTCATGCCTATAACTAACCAGCAGGAACAAATTAATTGAGCACAATGAAATAGAAGATCCAAAGCAATGTAAGGGAGACTCTAGGTGGGTAAGATCATGAAAGATAGAAAAAACAGAAGATACCCCGGGTGGGGCAGAATTGGAAGACAAGAACAATGAATTGAATTTGAGTAAGGGATTGGAAGTTGCTCCTCCTCCTCAAAGGAACAGACTATAAGAAAGGGGGAAACCTTCATTTCTGAGTCTTTCAACTAACAAACGGCCACGTTGAGAAAGCAATAAATAGATTAGTGGTGGGAAATAGCTTATAATGCTAGTCAGCATCACTGAGCATAAATGGTATCAGTAGGCTTAGTGACTGCCCAGTGTCTGGTCTTTATTATGATGTCTTGTTATTTGAAACGACTGACCATCCAATTGAACCGTCGGACAAACAATTTTGAGCTGGCATGATGGATACAAAATTGAAAATGAGAGGTCGAAATAGAGTTTTCTCCCTCTCAAGGTGGAGAATATATTAGAAATCAGGGGTGTCCAAAATGTATATGGTTATGCGAACAAAACTGTGACGCGAATAATGCTGTGTTGATGTGATAGTGTTAGAGCTGGAGACAAGGCAACTCTTCAGGCTAGTATATTTTTGTTTCCTGCAGATATTATATGTAATGTATGCACCTGTGAGTATGCTCACAGGTTTGTAGAGCTGGTGGAGGCGTGGCCTGTTCATTTGGAGCTTGGAGCAGTGAGGGAAGGAGCTCCCTGCTTTAGCTCCTGCCTGGAGGCCTTTGTGAACCATGAGACCAGCCCAGGAAGAGGAGGAAGGGGCTTACTACACTACATTTCATCCAGAGGGAGAGGAGGAGAGCAGAAAATTTATCAACTTTATTTCTGCTGCAGAGAGTTGGAGAGAGGGGGAAAAGAACAACAACCTGAGAAAACACCATCCAGTGTGGAAGGAGGGAGAACTATTTCTACAATCTTCTACAGGTGGGTGTACTGGTGCATTTCCCTAAAGACTTTGTTTTATTGCTGGGGGGAGGAAAGAAGATAACTCGAGGGCCGGAACATCACGGAGGGTGTGTGTATGTGGAAGTGTGTGTGGGGGTCTTGCTTATAACTAGGCCCCACACACCACTGAAGCACCCCTCCCCCATTGCCTAGCCTGGGATAGCTGGAGCTACCTGGCTGAAGACTCGTTAAATCCCGTTAACATCGTTGGGAGTGTGTGCCTGGGTGGCTCCAGCTGCCCCAGGTGAAGACATCTTCTCCCCCCACCCGAAGACCATCCATAAGACTTTGCCTATTTCCATCTGGGGAGTGCACCCCAGCAACATCCACCCATCACTGTGAGGGGAGACCTGCCCTCACAGCTTCCCTCTTTCCCACACCCCTCACTCTCTCTGTCACTCTCTCTGTCTCTCCCCTCTCTCTCTCTGAGAGCCCTTTCCTCCTTAATTAAAAAATTTAAGACAACTGAGCAGAGGGAGCAAGGCCCCTCCCAAATCGTTAACTTGGGAGAGGTGTGCCTCATTAAGAGCTCCCTCTGCTCATATATTTAAACGAGGCCAATTTAAGACCATTAAGGCCTGTGACTTTGGGGTGCGTGTAGCCCTTAAAGGGACCCCGTGATGGCGACCCCATCCACGTCGGTGGCAGGGCCAGCAAAGACATACGCGCAGGCAGCGTCTGCATCCACGGTGCCTCCTGCTGCCCTGCCAGCATTTAAATTAATAACCAAAAAACACGGGGTCAAGAGCTACACTCACCCAATGATGAGCATTGAGGAGTGCGTGCGGGCGATGGCTGGGGTAGTCGGCCCCTCGGCCATTGTCGCAGTCTCCAAAATGTCTGGGAAGGTGGTTTTCTTCCTGGGGTTGGAGCGGGCGGTGTCCCTGGCCCTCAAAAAGGGGCTCACGGTGGGCGGGACGTTCCTGCCGGTGGACCCTCTCGAGGCCACCACGCAGAGGGTCATTCTTTCGAACGTCCCGCCCTTTGTTCCCGCTGAGCTCCTCCTCCCTCACCTACACCAACTGGGGGAGGTAAGGTCAGGGATTAACCCAATACCGCTCGGCCTCAGGGAGAACAGCCTGCGCCATGTGTTCTCCTTCCGCCGCCAGCTCTTTGTCCGGCTGGCGCGGGAGGAGATGACCGAGGGCACTTACAATGTGGTGCACGAGGGGACTGCCTACCGCGTCTTCTGGACGTCGGACGGCGTGCGGTGCCATGCCTGTAGGGAGGTGGGGCACGTCCGTAAGAACTGCCCCGCCTCCAAGGCCGCCAAAACACTAAAGGCGGCCAAGGCTGGCGCCGCCGCCACCCCTCCCCCTAGTAGCGTCCGCGTACCGGGAGCCGTCGGAGGCCTTTGTTTTCACGGCGGGGGGAAGGGAGAGCGTCCGGTCGGAAAGAGGGCGCGGTAGAAGACAAAATACCTTGAGGCGGGTCCCCTCAGTGCGCCAGACAGTCTGATCACCGCGCTCAGCCCAACCGTGTCACCGGCGAGCGCGGGGTGCCCTGAGCCCATGCCCGAGCCCTTGACCAATACCGCAGAGAGGCTTGGGCGCGGGCAAGAAAAGAAAAAGGGGGGAGTGGAGCGGGAGACCTCGGCAGACATGGAGGTCTCCCTGCCTCCGCGCCCCCCCAGGAACAAAAGGAGGCGCCGCTCCAATGAGGTGGAGGGGGAACAACATCCCTCCGCGGCGGAGTCGGTGCCCGCCGCGTGTGCTGCCTCCCCCACCAGCGCCCCCAAACTGCGCCGTAGCCGGGAGGAATCTGTCCCCGGGGAGGGTCAGACAGTCGAGGCTGCCCAGCCTCTGCCTCCCGGGGATGGCGTGGAAGATCTGCCTGCCGTGGGGGGCGTGGGGCCAGCGGAGGAATGCGTCGCCGCCGGGTCGAGCGTCCCGGGGACTGAGGCGGGCTGGGCCGAAAAGGCCGAACCTGAGCCCGCCCAGCCAACAACCAACTTCCCCCGGGACTTGCTTGATCCGGCAGATATAGAAAATTTTTAAAATGTTAATGATTCTGCACACGCTGGGCCGGGGGGTGGCGACAAGGAGCGGGAAGAACACCAACCCTCGCCCCCTACTTTGGAGCTGGGGGAATTGGAGGACCTGGAACATTTCTTTGACCAGGTCTCTCCATGTTCCCCGGTTCCCGGGGCGGAGGAGTAACCCCTTCCGCTGTCGCTTCCCAACCCGGCACCACAAACAAAAGAGCCCAGTGGGGACTCCTCTGCCAAAGATCCTGGGGGTGGGATCGGGGCAGAGCCAGGGCCGGATGGAGCGGCCGGGCCATTTGCCATACCTCGTGCGGTCGACGGGCCGGCTGCTGGCGGCGACCTCCCGGAGGGGGACAGGGACTCGGTGGAGGACGCGGGAGAAGATCTGGAGTCCATCGCCAGTGAGGCGGTGGATCTCCTCGCGCCCGCCGCTGAATCCCCCCTCATTCCTGTAAAGGAGCTCAGGGACTTTTTGGTCCAGAGCCAGGGTCGCCTCAACCGAGCACATCTGGCCCTGGAAAAATGGTCCGAGCCGACGCTGCTCATCACGTCCGTCCGCTCCGCCGCTAAAACCATGGTCGCGGGCGGGCCCTTGTCAAAGGTGCAAAGCCTTGAGCTGCGCCGGCTCAAAAGATTCCTCGCTGGGCTACTGAGGGAGTGGAGGTCAACAAACGACTCCATTCCCCCCCCCCACAATAGGTTAAGGTAGAGGTTGCACTATGCTCTAGTCATGAAGATAACCATAGCCAGCCTCAACATCAACGGCGGCAGAGAGGCACGCCGTAGATTTAACAATTTTTCGCTCCTGCGGGAGGGGAAATATGTGGTGTGCTTCCTGCAAGAAACCCACACCGTTCCGGGAGACGAAGCCACGTGGCTCCTGGAATGGCAAGGAGAGGTCCGCATGAGCCACCTCACCGCCACTTCTTGTGAGGTGGCCATCTTGCTGGCCCCGCATTTTCAGCCGGATATCTTGGGGGTCGAGGAGCCCATGCCAGGCTGCTTGCTGCATGTCACGGTTCGCCTGGGGGACGTGCCGCTCCATCTCGTGAACGTGTATGCCCCTCAGCCCGGCCCGCAGCAAACGCGCTTCTTCGAAGAAGTGTCCGCTCTTCTTGGCTCCGTCGACGTCGGCGACTGCATTGTCCTCGGGGGGGATTTTAACTGCACCCTCGAGGCGAGGGGTCGCTCCGGTGCCCAGCAGAGCATGACGGCAATCGAGAAGTTGAGGGACCTGGTCGGGTCCTTCGACTTGGTGGACGTCTGGCAAAATCTCCACCCCGACTCCAGCGCCTTTACTTGGGTGAGGCCTGGAAGAGGATGGTCCAGAATCGACCGCCTTTACGTGTCTCGGGCGTACGTTTCCTGCGTCCAGCGGCCTCCATGCGGCCGGTGCCGTGTTCGGACCACCACCTGGTGTGGGCGGAGCTCGCTTCGCTCCGCGCGAGGACGGGGTCTGCGTACTGGCATTTTAACAAACAGCTGCTGGAGGATGAGCGGTTCCAGGACTCGTTCCGTCGATTCTGGGCCAACTGGAGAAGGAAGCAGGGGGGCTTCCCCTCCTTGAGGCTATGGTGGGACGTGGGCAAGGCTCACGTCCGCGTCTTCTGTCAATAGTACACGAGGGGGTCGACCAAGAGGCGGGCGGCCAGGGTCGGGCGCCTAGAAAAAGAGGTGCTCGACCTGGAATCCCGTCTCGGTCAAGTCGTCGAGGACCCGGCCCTGCGGATGGTGTACGAAGCGAAGAAGGCCGCGCTGAAGGACCTGCAGCTCGTCGGGTCCCGAGGCGCGTTCGTGAGGCCGCGGATCCGGTTCCTGCGGGATCTGGACCGCGGCTCCCCCTTCTTCTACTCGCTGGAAAAAAGACAGGGTGTCCGTAAGCAGCTCTTGACGCTGCTGGCCGACGACAGCTCTCTCGTCTCGGATCCGGAGGGCGTCAACAACAGGGCCCATGAATATTACGGGGCTCTGTTCTCTCCAGAGCCGTCCAGCGAGGAAGCGCGTAGAGTTTTGTGGGAGGACCTGCCGAAGGTCAGACCGGAGGGTGCCGAAAATCTGGAAGCTCCGCTAAGCGTGGCGGAGCTGACCGGCGCCCTCGCCCGGCTCTCGAGGGGAAAATCCCCGGGGCTGGACGGGCTGACCGTGGAGTTCCACAGGGCGTTCTGGGACGTCCTGGGGGGCGACTACGCGCGGGTCCTGGGGGAAAGTCTGGCGACCGGGGAGATGCCCCTCTCTTGGTGCAGGGCAGTCATCGTCCTGCTGCCTAAGAAGGGCGATCTCCGCCTCCTTAAGAACTGGCGCCCGGTCTCCCTCCTCAGCACGGACTACAAAATCTTCGCCAGGGCGATGGCTGCTCGCCTTGGTGCCATGCTGGACCACATGATCCACCCCGACCAGTCCTACACGGTCCCGGGCCGGACAATCCACGATAACATCCATCTGGTCCGGGACCTCATCCATTGTTCCCAGGAGGCTGGTCTGTCGGTCGCCTTCCTATCCCTCGACCAAGAGAAGGCGTTCGACAGGGTGGATCACGACTATCTGTTCGGAACTCTGTGCGCTTTCGGGTTCGGGACGCATTTCATCGCCCGAATCCGACTTTTGTACGCCGCCGCGGAGTGTCTGATTAAGGTTAACGGGTTCTTGACGGCGCCCCTTCGCTTTGGGAGAGGAGTGCGCCAGGGATGCCCCAAGTCCGGCCAGTTATATGCCATTTGCGTGGAGCCTTTCCTGCGCCTCCTGCGGACGAGGTTGACGGGACTGGCTCTGCAAGGGCCGGGCGTGGAGGTCGTCCTCTCGGCTTACGCCGATGACGTGCTCCTCACGGTAGAGGATCCCGCTGACCTGCGGAGAATGCGTGAGTGCCAGGAGATTTACTCGGCCGCATCCTCCGCCAGGATCAACTGGGAGAAATGTTCCGGATTCCTGGTGGGTCAGTGGCGGGTGGACTCCCTGCCGGAGGAGCTCAGGCCTTTTGCCTGGAGCACGACCCATCTCCTCTATCTGGGAGTCTACCTTAGCCCCGATGAGGAAGCCTGGCCGGCGAACTGGCAAGAGCTGGAGGCCAAGGTCGCCGCTCGCCTAGGGCGCTGGACAGGACTGCTCCGAGTGCTGTCCTACAGGGGTCGAGCGCTAGTCATAACCAGCTGGTGGCCGCTATGCTGTGGTACCGGCTGGTCACTTTGACCCCTCCCCCTGCGTTTGTCGCCAAGATACAGAAGAAGCTGGTGGACTTCTTCTGGAACAACAGGAAGCACTGGGTCTCTGCTGCGGTTCTGAGTCACCCGCTTAGTGAGGGCGGTCAGTCGTTGGTGTGCGTCAGCACCCAGCTCGCGACTTTCCGTCTTCAGACCCTGCAGAGATACCTTTACGTCGAGCCCCCTCCTAGGTGGCGTGCGCTGGCGACGTATTTCTTCCGCCAGCAGCACGGCCTCAACTATGACACGCAGCTCCTGTTTGTGAGCTTGGGGGGCGTCAGGACTGCCATCCAGGAGCTGCCTGTCTTTTACAAGGAACTCACCAGGGTCTGGAACAAAGTCTCCACCAAGCGCAGCTCTCCACCGGTTGGAATGGCGGCTGTCCTGCAGGAGCCGCTGCTCGGGAATCCGTATCTCCACGATCGAGGTTTTAGGTGGCAGTCGGACGAGAGGGCTGTGGCTGATGAGGTGACCAGGGTCAGGGACCTGCTCAATGGCGGAGGAACGGGCTGGATGGCGCCAGACACGCTGGCGCGGCGCCTAAATTCGGCCGACGTCCGCCGCGCGGCCGATGTCATCGAGTCGCTAAAAACAGCTTTGGGCCCTGACTCCGTTAGGTGTGTCGAGGAGGCTCAAGCACGTGGGGAGATCCCGTCCGGACGGAATTCCTCATCGGCGCCAAACCCCGGAACCACCCTCGGGAGCCGGCGCCTCACAACTTGAGCCGCCTCGAGGAAATTCCCTCCGTGCCTTTCAGTTCTGCGCGGAGGGGTTTCCTGTACAGGCTGCTCCTGCACACTCTCAACTTTGCCATCCTCGCCTGCCGTCCGGACACGCCATGGCGTACCATCTTGCCGTCCGGAGGAGGTGGGGGTCCCCGATGGAGTGCACTCTACGCGGGAGTCCTCCCACTGTTTATCGGGGACTTGGCCTGGAGGGTGGTGCACGGAGCAGTCCCGTGCATCAAATTTTTAAGTCTGTTCACGGACTCCCTGGCCGCCTGCAATTTCTGCGGTCTGGAAGAGTCCGTGTTCCATGTTTTTATGGAGTGTGCGAGGTTGCAGCCCCTGTTTCATTATTTAAAGGGGCTGCTCCTGAAATTCTGGCTGCACTTCAGTCCCACACTCCTGATCTTTGGGCACCCTGTGCGGAGGGGAGCAGGTAGGTCCGAGGGCCTCCTCGTAGGACTGCTCTTGGGCACGGCCAAGGGTGCCATCAGCCGGTCCAGGCAGCAGGCGGTCGAGGGAGTCGTTCAGCCTGACTGCCTGCCTCTCTTCCGTGCCTACATCCGGGCCAGGGTGTCCTTGGAGATGGAGCACGTGGTGTCCACCGGTACGCTCGCGGCCTTCCGCGAGAGGTGGGCGCCGGAGGGAATGTTTGGTGTGTCCCCCAAATCGGGGGGGCACGGATTAATGTTTTTGTTTCCTCCCAAAAGAGTTGTAGAGCTGTTGAGTTGGGAGTGGTTTAGCCAGTCATGTGATGTTCACAAGACTCAGTAAAATCCCAGCCAGTTGAGTTCAGGGGATCCGCGATGAGACAAGTGTTTGTGAACCTGGTGGATGAACTGGTAATGTGTGTGTGATTGTTAAATCTTTGCTAATAAACCCACAAGTTCTTAATAGCAATGTGTTGCTATGAATTCTTAAGCAAAGAACCCATGAAGCAAATACATTTAAAGTATAGAATTCTGTACTAAATACAATCTCCCTATTGCTAAGCGACTATGTGTTGTTTTTAAGTTAAGACTTGAACCTTGCTAATATATTTTATGTATACTGCATAGATAGACATTTGGGAGTATGATATTATAGCTATTACTGAGACATGGCTGAAAGAAAGGCAGGTATGGCAGCTCAACATTCCTGATTATAGGGTTTTCAGATAGGATAGAGAGGGATAACAAAAGGGGGAGGGTTGCAGTATTAATTAAAGAAACAATTACAGTTGTGAGAGGGATGATGTTAGAGGGATCATAAAATGAGGCCATAGGGGTTTCATTGAAGAACAAAAAAGGGGTGATTACACTGCTGGGAGTATACAATAGACCCCCCAAACAGTCAAAGGGAGATAGAAGAGCAAATATGTAGGCAAATTTTGAGAAGTGCAAAAACTATAGGGTAGTAATAATAGGGGATTTCAACTAACCTAATATTAACTGGGATAAAATTATTGTGAAAGGTATAGAGGGTGCAGAATTCCTAAAATGCATTCAGGAGAACTTTGCTGGACAGTATGTACCAAGCCCAACGAGGGAGGTGGTGGTTCTGGATTTGTTTTAGGGAATGAAGCTGGGCAGGTGGAAGGGGTATCAGTGGGCGAGCATTTTGATCATAATTCCATTAGATTTAGGGTAGTTATAGAAAAGGACAAAGATACTCCAGGAATAAAAGTTCTCAATTGGGGGAAAGCCAATTTTACTAAGCTGAGATGTGATTTAGCCAAAGTGGACTGGAAACAGCTACTGGAAGGTAAATCAGTGTCAGAGCTGTGTGAGGCATTCAAGCTGGAGATCATGAGGACTCAAAGCAAGTATGTCCCCTTGAAGAAAAAGCGTGTGACAAACAAATCTAGAGCCTCCTGGATGGCAAGGGGCATACAGGGTTAGGATTAAGAAAAAATGGGAGGCTTATGACAGATAGCGAGGGCTCAATACTGCAGAAACATAGAAACATAGAAAATAGGTGCAGGAGTAGGCCATTCGTCCCTTCAAGCCTGCACCACCATTCAATAAGATCATGGCTGATCATTCATCTCAGTACCCCTTTCCTGCTTTCTCTCCATACCCCTTGATCCCCTTAGTCGTAAGGGCCATATCTAACTCCCTCTTGAATATATCCAATGAACTGGCATCAACAACTCTCTGCGGTAGGGAATTCCACAGGTTAACAACTCTCTGAGTGAAGAAGTTTCTCCTCATCTCAGTCTTAAATGGCTCACTCGTTATCCTTAGACTGTGTCTCCTGGTTCTGGACTTCCCCAACATCGGGAACATTCTTCCTGCATCTAACCTGTCCACTCCCGTCAGAATTTTATATGTTTCTATGAGATCCCCTCTCATCCTTCTAAACAGTGAATAAAGGCCCAGTCGATCCAGTCTCTCCTCATATGTCAGTCCAGCCATCCCGGGAATCAGTCTGGTGAATCTTCGCTGCACTCCCTCAATAGCACGAACGTCCTTCTTCAGATTAGGAGACCAAAACTGAACACAATATTCCAGGTGAGGCCTCACCAACGCTCTGTACAACTGCAGTAAGAAACTCTAGAGTGTATAGAAAATGCAGGGGTGAAACTAAAAAGGAAATTAGGAAAGCATAGACAGAGCATGAAATAAGTTTGGCAAATAAAATCAAGGAAAACCCAAAGATGAATATATTAAGAGTAAGAGGATAACTAAAGAAAGAGTAGGGCTGATTTGATATCATAAAGGTAATCTGTGTGTGGAGGCGGAAGATGTGTATATGGTTCTTAATGAATACTTTGCGTCTGTTTTCACAAAAGAGAGGGGCGATGCAGACATTGCAATCAGGGAAGAGGAGTGTGAAGTAATAGATGAAATAAACATAGCGCACGAGAAAATATCAAGGGGTTTAGCAGCTTTGAAAGTGGATAAATCCCAAGGCCCAGTTGAAATTTATCCCAGACTGTTAAGAAAAGCAAAAGAGAAATAGCAGAGGCTCTGACCATCATTTTCCAATCCTCTCTGGCTACATGTGTGGTGCCGGAGTACTTTAGGACAGCTAATGTTGTACCGTTGTTTAAAAAGGGAGAAAGGGAAAGACCGAGTAATTACAGGCCAGTCAGCCTAACCTCGGTTGTGGGAAAATTATTGGAAAAATTATGAGTGAAAAGATAAATTTTCATTGAGAAAGACAGATTAATCAAGGACAGTCAGCATGAATTTGTTAAGAGAAGGTCGTTTCTGACTAAATTGATTGCAATTTTTTGAGGATATAACAAGGAGGGTCGATACATGTAGTGCATTTGATGTAATGTATATGGATTTTAGCAAGGCTTTTGATAACGTCTCACATGGAAGACTGGTCATGAAAGTAAAAGCCCATGGGATCCAAGGCAAAGTGGTAAGTTGGATCCAAAATTGGGGGTCATGAAAATCAAAGCCTGTGGGATCCAAGGCAAAGTGGCAAGTTGGATCCAAAATTCGGGGTCATGAAAATCAAAGCCTGTGGGATCCAAGGCAAAGTGGCAAGTTGGATCCAAAATTGGCTCAGAGGCAGGAAGCAAAAGGTAATGGTTGATGGGTGTTTTTATGACTGGATGACTGTTTTCAGTGAGGTTTCTCAGGGCTCAGTACTAGGTCCCTTGATTTTTGTTGTATATCTCAATGATTTAGACTTGAATGTAGGGGATATGATTAAGAAGTTTGCAGATAATAAAGACATTTGCCATGTGGTTGATAATGAAGAAGAAAGCTATAGACTGCAGGAAGATGTCAATGAACTGGTCAGAATAGTGGAAAATGGAATTCAATCCGGAGAAGTGTGAGGTAATGAATTTGGAGAGGGCTAACAAGGCAAGGGAATACACATTAAAGGGTAGGACACAGAGAAGTGTAGAGGAACAAAGGAATCTTGGAGTGCATGTCCACAGATCGCTGAAGGGAGCAGGCCAGGTAGATAAGGAGGTTAAGAAGGCATACGGAATACTTGCCTTTATTAGCCGAGGCATAGAATACAAGGGCAGGGAGGTTATGCTTGAACTGTATAAAACACTATTTAGGCCACAGCTTGAGTACTGTGTGCAGTTCTGGTCACCAGATTACAGGAACGATGTGATTGCACTAGAGAGGGTACGGAGGAGATTTGCAAGGATGTTGCCTGGACTGGAGAATTTTAGCTATGAGGAAAGATTGGAAAGGGGGCGGGTTGGTTTTTTTTGGAATAAAGGAGGCTGAGTGGAGACCTTATTGAGGTGTATAAAATTATGAGGGGCCTAGATAGAGTGGATAAGAAGGACCTATTTCCCTTAGCAGAGAGGTCAACAACCAGGGAGCATAGTTTTAAAGTAATTGGTAGGAGGTTTAGAGAGGATTTGAGGGGAAATGTTTTCACCCAGAGGGTGGTTGGTGTCTGAAACTCACTGCCTGACAGGCAGAAATCCTTACCAAATTTAAAAAGTACTGGGATGTGCACTTGAAGTGTCGTAACCTACAAGGCTACAGACTAAGAGCTGGAAAGTGGGATGAGGTTAAATAGCTCTTGGTCGGCCGGCGCGAATATGATGGGCCAAAATGACCTCCTTCTGTGCTGTAAATTTCTATGATTCTATGAAGGTAGGGATTGAAGTTAGCTTAATAGAACTGCTTGTGAAGATAAGTAAAAGTTAATCTCAGAATGGAGTAGGTTGTTGGGTCATAAAGACAAGTAACAACCGATTGAAGTGAGACAGCTCTGGCTTTGGGCCTCATGGTTGAGAGGGTACAGGGCCAGATCTAGTATTAATTGTACCCGAGAGGATAGGGACAAGGGAGATAAGACACGAATTCAATGAAGGAACCCTGAGAAAGCATAAACTGGAAAGACATGTGAACAAGATCATGAGAAATCTTTAGGGAGGGCTTTGTTTCAAGATCGAGACAAAGAACTCAAAGACCCATGAGGTGTTGAATTTTTAGGAGAACCTCTATAGGTTAAAAGGTCTTGTCAATATCCCATTTCAGGCCCACCCCTAAAAATAGAATAAAAGTAACCTCCTGAGGGTTGTTCCCACAGATGGTGGAGGTGAGATCAATACAGAAGTTGGGCTGGTCAAACACTTTTCGAGAGTGATTCTGTCGTTACCAAAAGAGGCTTCTGACAAAAGGAAAAGAGGCTGCAATCCAGAGAAATGCTCACATGCACCAGCTGTCTGTCCAATCGGACCAGTACTGGCTACTTGTCATGGTGGTATATTTTTGCTGCAAAACGAGTGTGTTGTCTTCCATCTTAAACTCTGATTAAACACAATATACCCACCATGTTGGTTTACAGTTGATCCTGATTATTAACATGACCAGAGATAGTCATACATTGATTATTTCTATCACTCAGAATACCCTGAGGTTAAGGCCTTCTGTTGAGAGCCCTGATGCCCTTCTCCTCCCTCTGGCCACATGTTCCACTCTTTTTCGCTGGCTCCGCTCCCTTCACCGTAGATCCTGGAGGGACAGGTTGACTGCCAATATAGCAATCATTAATATAAGACAAGTGCAGCAATTTGATTTTTTAAGAATAAATGTAACCACTTTGAAGTTACCATAACACTCCTGATACAAAATAACCTAACAAGAAAGCATTAAAACTCCACTAATTTGACAACTGTGACTTATTACTCAGGATCGTTTTTAATAACGTCCCATGAGCCGGCTTCTGGCAATTTCATGCCAGCTCTCCGTCACTGTTTATTCCTGGTGCTAAGGTAAGTGGCGAACATCAATTTCACAGATGGGGTGGCCAATGAGCATTGCATGCTCACGGAGGTCATGATCTGCGTGGTGTTGAAGTACCTGGCGGTACCAGCTACCAGCGGCACAAGGGGAGTCGTATTTGCCGTGCGTGGCCTGATTCACCTCGCCCCAGCAATCCCACATCATCACCCAATTAGCGACAACTGCTGGCACTAACAGTAGGCACCAAGGAACTGACTTCTTCCCCCATTATCTTTTCTCAACTAGATCTACTTTTTGCTTTAAAAGTAACAAATATATTTCAAAGAATACAGCATGAATTATTTTCCAAAGAACAAAGGGAAACATTGAAAAACTTGGAGAGGGATTTAAAACCACAACATTCTGACTCAAAGACGGGAGTGCTACCCACTGAGCCACAGCTGAAACTAACTATCCAAACTGGATATCTCAAAATGCTTTACAGCTAATGAAGTACTTTTGGAATGTAGTCACTGTTGCAATGTAGGAAACACGGCAGGCAAATTGCTCACAGGAAGCTCCCACAAACAGAAGTGTGATAATGACCAGAAAACCTGTTTTTTGTTATGTTGATTGAAGGATAAATAATGGCTAGGACACTAGGGATAGCTCCCCTGCTCTTCTTCGAAATAGTGCCATGGGATCTTTTATGTCCATCTGAGAGAGCAGATGGGGCTTGCCACAGATGGCACCGTGGCGGGCTCTGCTACACAGGAGGGCAGGAAAAAGAGTGGGAGAGCAATAGTGATAGGGGATTCGATTGTAAGGAGAATAGATAGGCGTTTCTGTGGCTGCAACCAAGACTCCAGAATGGTATGTTGCCTCCCTGGTGCAAGGGTCAAGGATGTCTCGGAGCGGGTGCAGGACATTCTGAAAATGGAGGGTGAACAGCCAGTTGTCGTGGTGCATATAGGTACCAACGATATGGGTAAAAAGAGGGATGAGGTCCTACGAGACAAATTTAGGGAGCTAGGAGTTAAATTAAAAAGTAAGACCTCAAAAGTAGTAATCTCAGGATTGCTACCAGTGCCACGTGCTAGTCAGAGTAGGAATCGCAGGATAGCTCAGATGAATATGTGGCTTGAGCAGTGGTGCAGAGGGGAGGGATTCAAATTCCTGGGACATTGGAACCGGTTCTGGGGGAGGTGGGACCAGTACAAACCGGACGGTCTGCACCTGGGCAGGACCGGAACCAATGTCCTAGGGGGAGTGTTTGCTAGTGCTGTTTGGGAGGAGTTAAACTAATATGGCAAAGAGCTGGGAACCTATGCAGGGAGACAGAGGGGAATAAAATAGAGACATAAATAAAAGATAGAAAGGAGAATAGTAAAAGTGGAGGGCAGAGAAACCCAAGGCAAAAAACAAAAAGAGCCACTTTACAGCAGAATTCTAAAGGGTCAAAGTGCATTAAAAAGTCAAGCCTAAAGGCTCTCTGCCTCAATGCGAGGAGTATTCGGAATAAGGTGGACGAATTAACTGCGCAGATAACAGTTAACGCTGATGATGTGATTGGCATCACGGAGTCATGGCTCCAGGGTGACCAAGGCTGGGAACTCAACATCCAGGGGTATTCAGCATTTAGGAAGGATAGACAGAAAGGAAAAGGAGGCGGGGTGGCGTTGCTGGTTAAAGAGGACATTAATGCAATTGTAAGGAAGGACATTAGCTTGGACATTAGCTTTTTTATATCAGTAAGTAACCTGTTAACAGTGTTGTTGCCAAATTAAGTGTATCTAAGGGTTACGTCATGGCAGGAGAGCTCGGTCACGTGATATGTTCCTCCTGTACCATGTGGGAACTCAGGGACACTTCTGGTATCCCTGACGACTACGTGTGCGGGAAGTGTATCCGCCTCCAGCTCCTGACGGACCGCGTTGCGGAATTGGAGCTGAGGGTGGATTCACTCTGGATGCTGAGAATGACGTGAGTAGTACGTGTAGCGAGCTGGTCTTACCGCAGGTGAAAGGTCCACAGCCAGATAGGGAATGGAAGACCAGCAGGAAGAGCAGTGAAAGGAAGGTAGTGCAGGGGTCCCCTGCGGTCATCCCCCTGCAAAACAGACACATCGCTTTGAGTACTGTTGAGGGGGATGACTCATCAGGGGAGGGCAGCAGCAGCCAAGTTCATGGCATCGTGACTGGCTCTGCTGCACAGGAGGGCAGGAAAAAGAGTGGGAGAGCGATAGTGATAGGGGATTTAATTGTAAGGGGAATAGATAGGCGTTTCTGCGGCCGCAACCAAGACTCCAGGATGGTATGTTGCCTCCCTGATGCAAGGGTCAAGGATGTCTCGGAGCGGGTGCAGGACATTCTGAAAAGGGAAGGTGAACAGCCAGTTGTCGTGGTGCACATTGGTACCAACGATATAGGTAAAAAACGGGATGAGGTCCTACGAAATTAATTTAAGGAGCTAGGAGCTGAATTAAAAAGTAGGATCTCAAAAGTAGTAATCTCGGCATTACTACCAGTGCCACGTGCTAGTCAGAGTAGGAATCACAGGATAGCTCAGATGAATACGTGGCTTGAGCAGTGGTGCAGCAGGGAGGGATTCAAATTCCTGGAGCATTGGAACCGGTTCTGGGGGAGGTGGGACCAGTACAAACCGGACGGTCTGCACCTAGGCAGGACCAGAACCAATGTCCCAGGGGGAGTGTTTGCTAGTGCAGTTGGGGAGGAGTTAAACTAATATGGCAGGGGGATGGGAACCAATGCAGGGAGACAGAGGGAAACAAAATGCAGACAGAAGCAAAAGACAGAAAGGAGATGAGTAAAAGTGGAGGGCAGAGAAACCCAAGGCAAAAACCAAAAAGGGCCACTGTACAGCAAAATTCTAAAGGGTCAAAGTGTAATAAAAAGGCAAGCCTGAAAGCTCGGTGCCTCAATGCGAGGAATATTCGGAACCCAGGAGAGGGCTCTGAGTTAGTTAGAGTGGGTGAGCGCTCAGATGAACAGGACCCAAGAAAGAATGCAAAAGGCAGGAGGCAACAGAGCAGAGTAGCACTGGGGTAAGTGTAAACAACAAGGTGATAGGAAGGGACAATATGTATGAATATAAAGGGGCTGCAGGAGGGGTCAAAACTAAAAATCATGGTTTAAAAACTAGTATTAAAACACTTTACCTAAACATACGCAGCATTCGAAATAAAGTAAATGAGTTGACGGCACAAATCATTACAAATGGCCATTACAGAAACATGTTTGCAGGGTGGCCAAGACTGGGAATTAAACATACAGGGGTATCTGACAATTCGGAAAGATAGACAAGAAGGGAAAGGAGATGGGGTAGCTTTGTTAATAAAGGATGATATCAGGGCAGTTGTGAGAGGCGATATTGGCTCTAATGAACAAAATGTTGAAACATTTGGGTGGAGATTAGAGATAGTAAGCGGAAAAAGTCACTGGTGGGCGTAGTTTATAGGTCCCCAAATAATAACTTCACAATGGGGCGGGCAATAATCAAGGGAATAATGGAGGCATGTGAAAAAGGAACGGCAGTAATCATGGGGGATTTTAATCTACCTATCGATTGGTCAAATCAAATCGCACGGGGTAGCCTTGAGGAGGAATTCATAGAATGCATACAGGATTGTTTCTTAGAACAGTATGTTACAGAACCGACAAGGGAGCAAGCTATCTTAGATCTGGTCCTGTGTAATGAAACAGGAATAATAAACGATCTCCTAGTAAAAGATCATTTCGGAATGAGTGATCACAGTATGGTTGAACTTGTAATACAGATTGAGGGTGAGGAGGTAGTGTCTCAAACGAGCGTGCTATGCTTAAACAAAAGGGACTACAGTGGGAAGAGGGCAGAGTTGGCTAAAGTAGACTGGAAACACAGACTAAACGGTGGCACAATTGAGGAACAGTGGAGGACTTTTAAGGAGCTCTTTCATAGTGCACAACAAAAATATATTCCAGTAAAAAAGAAGGGCGGTAAGAGAAGGGATAACCAGTCGTGGAAATAATGGAGAGTATCAAATTAAAAACCAATGCGTATAAGTTGGCCAAGGCTAGTGGGAAACTAGAAGATTCGGAAAATGTTAAACTACAGCAAAGAATGACTAAGAAAGCAATAAAGAAAGGAAAGATAGATTACGAAAGTAAACTTGCGCAAAACATAAAAACAGATAGTAAAAGCTTTTACCGATATATAAAACGGAAAAGAGTGACTAAAGTAAATGTTGGTCCCTTAGAAGATGAGAAGGGGGATTTAATAATGGGAAATGTGGAAATGGCTGAGACCTTAAACAATTATTTTGCTTCGGTCTTCACAGTGGAAAAATTGCTGGTCACGGGAATGTGGGAAGGGAGGACCTTGAGATAATCACTATCACTAGGAGGGTAGTGCTGGACAGGCTAATGGAACTCAAGGTAGACAAGTCCCCTGGTCCTGATGAAATGCATCCCAGGGTATTAAAAGAGATGGCAGAAGTTATAGCAGATACATTCGTTATAATCTACCAAAATTCTCTGGGCTCTGAGGAGGTACCAGCGGACTGGAAAGCAGCTAATGTAACGCCTCTGTTTAAAAAAGGGGGCAGACAAAATGCAGGTAACTATAGGCCGGTTAGTTTAACATCTGCAGTTGGGAAAATGCTTGAAGCTATCATTAAGGAAGAAATAGTGGGACATCTGGATAGGAATAGTGCAATCAAGCAGACGCAACATGGATTCATGAAGGGGAAATCATGTTTAACTAATTTACTGGAATTCTTTGAGGATATAACGAGCATGGTGGATAGAGGTGTACTGATGGATGTGGTGTATTTAGATTTCCAAAGGGCATTCGATAAGGTGCCACACAAAAGGTTACTGCAGAAGATAAAGGTACGCGGAGTCAGAGGAAATGTATTAGCATGGATCGAGAATTGGCTGGTTAACAGAGAGTCGGGATAAATGGGTCCTTTTCGGGTTGGAAATCGGTGGTTAGTGGTGTGCCACAGGGATTGGTGCTGGGACCACAACTGTTTACAACTTACATAGATGACCTGGAAGAGGGGACAGAGTGTAGTGTAACAAAATTTGCAGATTACAAAGAGATTAGTGGGAAAGCGGGTTGTGTAGAGGACACAGAGAGGCTGCAAAGAGATTTAGATAGGTTAAGTGAATGAGCTAAGGTTTGGCAGATGGAATACAATGTCGGAAAATGTGAGGTCATCCAACTTGGGGAAAAAAACAGTAAAAGGGAATATTATTTGAATGGGGAGAAATTACAACATGCTGCGGTGCAGAAGGACCTAGGGGTCCTTGTGCATGAATCCCAAAAAGTTAGTTTGCAGGTGCAGCAGGTAATCAGGAAGGCGAATGGAATGTTGCCCTTCATTGCGAGAGGGATGGAGTACAAAAGCAGGGAGGTCCTTCTGCAACTGTACAGGGTACTGGTGAGGCCGCACCTGGAGTACTGCGTGCAGTTTTGGTCACCTTACATAAGGAAGGATATACTAGCTTTGGAGGGGGTACAGAGATGATTCACTCGGCTGATTCCGGAGATGAGGGGGTTGCCTTATGATGATAGATTGAGTAGACTGGGTCTTTACTCATTGGAGTTCAGAAGGATGAGGGGTGATCTTATAGAAACATTTAAAATAATGAAAGGGATAGACAAGATAGAGGCAGAGAGGTTGTTTCCACTGGTCGGGGAGACTAGAACTAGGGGACACAGCCTTAAAATACGGGGGAGGCAATTTAAAACCGAGTTGAGAAGGAATTTCTTCTCCCAGAGGGTTGTGAATCTGTGGAATTCTCTGCCCAAGGAAGCAGTTGAGGCTAGCTCATTGAATGTATTCAAATCACAGATCGATAGATTTTTAACCAATAAGGGAATTAAGGGTTATGGGGAGCGGGCGGGTAAGTGGAGCTGAGTCCATGGCCAGATCAGCCATGATCTTGTTGAATGGCAGAGCAGGTTCAAGGAGCTAGATGGCCGACTCCTGTTTCTAATTCTTATGTTCTTATGTTCTTATGATGTGGAATCAGTATGGGTGGAGCTACGGAATACCAAAGGGTGGAAAACACTAGTGGGAGTTGTGTACAGGCCACCACATAGTAGTAGTAAGGTTGGAGACAGCATCAAACAACAAATAAGGGATGTGTGCAATAAAGGTACAGCAGTAATCATGGGTGACTTTAATCTACATATTGATTGGGCTAACCTAACTGGTAGCAATGTGGTGGAGGAGCATTTCCTGGAGTGTATTAGGGATGGATTTCTAGACCAATATGTCGAGGAACCAACCAGAGAGCTGGCCATCCTAGACTGGGTGATGTGTAATGAGAAGGGACTAATTAGCAATCTTGTTGTGCGAGGCCCCTTGGGGAAGAGTGACCATAATATAGTAGAATTCTTTATTAAGATGGAGAGTGACAAAGTTAATTCAGAAACTAGGGTCCTGAACTTAAGGAAAGGTAACTTTGATGGTATGAGGCGCGAATTGGCTAGATTAGACTGGCAAATGATACTTAAAGGGTTGACGGTGGATAGGCAATGGCAAACCTTTAAAGATCATATGGACGAACTTCAACAATTGTACATCCCTGTCTGGAGTAAAAATAAAATGGGGAAGGTGGCTCAACCGTGGCTAACAAGGGAAATTAAGGATAGTGTTAAATCCAAGGAAGAGGCATACAAATTTGCCAGAAAAAGTAGCAAACCGGAGGACTGGGAGAAATTTAGAATACAGCAGAGGAGGACAAAGGGTTTATTTAAGAGGGAGAAAATAGAGTACGAGAGGAAGCTTGCCGGAAACATAAAAAATGACTGCAAAAGCTTCTATAGGTATGTAAAGAGAAAAAGATTCGTGAAGGCAAGCGTTGATCCCTTGCAGTCGGATTCGGGTGACTTTATAATGGGGAACAAAGAAATGGCAGACCAATTGAACAAGTACTTTGGTTCTGTCTTCACAAAGGAAGACAGAAATAACCTTCCCGATGTACTTGGGGTCCGAAGGACTAGTGAGAAGGAGGAACTGAAGGATATCCTTATTAGGCGGGAAATTGTGTTAAGGAAATTGACGGGGTTGAAGGCCGATAAATCCCCAGGGCCTGATAGTCTACATCCCAGAGTACTTGAGGAATTGGCCCTAGAAATAGTGGATGCATTGCTGATAATTTTCCAACAGTCTATCGACTCTGGATCAGTTCCTATGGACTGGAGGGTTGCTAATGTAACACCACTTTTTAAAAAAGGAGGGAGAGAGAAAACGGGTAATTATAGACCAGTTAGCCTGACATTGGTGGTGCGGAAAATGTTGGAATCGATCATTAAGGATGAAATAGCAGCACATTTGGAGAGCAGTGATAGGATTGGTCCAAGTCAGCATG
Organism: Pristiophorus japonicus; assembly: GCF_044704955.1. Classification (NCBI taxonomy): domain Eukaryota; kingdom Metazoa; phylum Chordata; class Chondrichthyes; family Pristiophoridae; genus Pristiophorus; species Pristiophorus japonicus. The sequence continues at coordinate 206,138,776 of NC_091981.1, forward strand.
GATTTCTGAAAGGGAAATCATGCTTGACAAATCTTCTATAATTTTTTGAGGATGTAACTAGTAGAGTGGACAAGGGAGAATCAGTGGATGTGGTGTATTTGGACTTTCAAAAGGCTTTTGACAAGGTCCCACACAAGAGATTGGTGTGCAGAATCAAAGCACATGGTATTGGGGGTAATGTACTGACGTGGATAGAGAACTGGTTGGCAGACAGGAAGTAGAGAGTCGGGATAACGGGTCCTTTTCAGAATGGCAGGTAGTGACTAATGGAGTGCTGCAGGGCTCAGTGCTGGGGCCCCAGCTCTTTACAATATATATTAATGATTTAGATGATGGAATTGAGTGTAATATCTCCAAGTTTGCAGATGACACTAAACTTGGTGGCGGTGTGACCTGTGAGGAGGACACTAAGAGGCTGCAGGGTGACTTGGACAGGTTAGGCGAGTGGGCAAATACATGGCAGATGCAGTATAATGTGGATAAATGTGATGTTATCCACTTTGGGGGCAAAAACATGAAGGCAGAATATTATCTGAATGGCGGAAAATTAGGAAAAGGGGAGTGCAGCGAGACCTGAGTGTCATGGTTCATCAGTCATTGAAAGTTGACATGCAGGTACAGCAGGCGGTGAAGAAGGCAAATGGTATGTTGGCCTTCATAGCAAGGGGATTTGAGTATAGGAGCAGGGAAGTCTTGCTGCAGTTGTACAGGGCCTTGGTGAGGCCCCACCTGGAATATTGTGTTCAGTTTTGGTCTCCTAATCTGAGGAAGGACATTCTGGCTATTGAGGGAGTGCAGCGAATGTTCACCAGACTGATTCCAGGGATGGCTGGAATGACATATGAGAAGAGACTGGATCAACTGGGCCTTTATTCACTGGAGTTTAGAAGGATGAGAGGGGATCTCATAGAAACATATAAGATTCTGACTGGACTAGACAGGCTAGATGCGGGAAGAATGTTCCCGATGTTGGGGAAGTCCAGAACCAGGGGATACAGTCTTAGGATAAGGGGCAGGCTGTTTAGGACTGAGATGAGGAGAAACTTCTTCACTCAGAGAGTTGTTAACCTGTGGAATTCCCTACCGCAGAGAGTTGTTGATGCCTGTTCATTGGATATATTCAAGAGGGAGTTAAATATGGTCCTTACAGTTAAGGGGATCAAGGGGTATGGAGAGAAAGCAGGAAAGGGGTACTGAGGGAATGATCAGCCATGATCTTATCGAATGGCGGTGCAGGCTCGAAGGGCCAAATGGCCGACGCCTGCACCTATTTTCTATGTTTCTATGTTTCTAATGTTTCATCCGAAACACAGAATCACTGACAGTGGGGGGTGGGAGAGATTGGGGGGTGGGAGGGGTGCTGGGAGTGACTGTGGAATGGACCAGGTTGTTGCAGAGGGAGCGGTCCCTTCAGAAGGCTGAGAGGGGAGGGGAGGGACATCGTCAGAGTAGATGCGACGGAGACAGAGAAACTGGGAGAATGGAATGGAGTCCTTACAGGGTGGGAGTGAGTGTAGTCCAGGTAGCTGTGGGAGTCAGTGGGATAATGGTGGTGAGATCACGCTGGAGGTGGCGGAAATGGCGGCGGATGATCCATTGAACGTGGAGGCTGGTGGGATGAAAGGTGAGGACAAGGGGAACCCTGTTGTGGTTCTGAGAGGGAGGGGAATGGGTGATAGCAGAGGTGCGGGAAATAGAACGGATACGGTCGAAGGCCATGTTAACAACGGCAGAGGCAATATGTTGAGGAAAAAGGAAGACATGTTAGAGGCAGTTGTGTGAAAGGTGGCATCGTCAGAGCTGATGCAACGGAGATGGAGAAACTGGAAGAATGGAATGGAGTCCTTACAGGATGCGGGGTGGGAAGAAGTGTTGTCCAGGTAGCTGTGGGAGCAGAAACGCTACAAGGACACCCTCAAAGCCTCCCTGATAAAGTGCAACATCCCCACTGACACCTGGGAGTCCCTGGCCCAAGACTGCCCTAAGTGGAGGAAGTGCATCTGAGAGGGCGCTGAGCACCTCGAGTCTCAACGCCGAGAGCATGTAGAAATCAAGCGCAGGCAGCGGAAAGAGCGTACGGCAAACCAGTCCCACCTACCCCTTCCCTCAATGACTATCTCTCCCACCTGTGACAGAGTATGTGGCTCTCGTATTGGACTGTTCAGCCACCCAAAAACTCACTTCAGGAGTGGAAGCAAGTCTTTCTCGATTCCAAGGGACTACCTATGATGATGATGGGAGTCAGTGAGCTTATCGTGGATATTGGTCAAAAGCCTATCCCCAGAGATGGAGATGGAGAAGTCGAGGAAGGGAAAGGAAAAGTCAGAGATGGACCATGTGAAGGTGAGGGAAGGGTGGAAATTCGATGCAAAGTGAATTACATTTTTAAAGTTCAGGGCGAGAGCAGGAAACGGCACCGATACAGTCATCAATGTACCGAAAAAAGAGGTGAGACGAGGGGACCCAAGTAGGACTGGAACAAAGAATGTTCCACATATCCCACAAAAAGAAAGACACAGCTAGGACCCATGCAGGTTCCCATAGCAACACCTTTAATTTGGAGAAAGTGAATGGAGTTAAAGGAGAAGATGCCCAATGTGGGAACAAGTTCAGCCAGGTGGAGGAGGATGGTGATGGATGGGGACTGGTTGAGCCTCTGCTCGAGGAAGAAGCGGAGCGCCCTCAGGCCATCCTGGTGGGGGATGGAAATGTAGAGGGATTGGACGTCCATAGTGAAAAGGAAATGGTTGGGGCTGGGAAACTGGAAACTGTTAAAGTGATGGAAGGCATCGGAGGAGTCACGGATGTAGGTGGGAAGAGTGTGGACAATAGGAGAAAAAATAGAATTGAGATAGGAAGAAATAAGTTCTGTGGGGCAAGAACTGGTTGAAACGATGGGTCTATTGGGGCAGTCCTGTTTGTGGATCAAGGGAAGGAGATCGAAGCAGGCTGTGCGGGGTTGGGGAATTATGAGGTTGGTGGCTGTGGAGGGAAAATCTCCAGAGGAGATGAGGTCATTGACGGTTGGGGAAATTATGGCTTGATGTTCAGTCGTGGGTTTATGGCCCAGGGGAAGGTAGGAGGAGGTGTCATAGAGTTGGCGACCAGCCTCTGCAAGGTAGAGGTTGGTTCGCTAAACAACAACAGCGCCACCCTTGTCAGCAGGTTTAATGACAAGGTTGGCGTTGGACCTCAGTGAGCAGAATGCAGTTGGTCATTATCCCGCCATTCCAACCCTATCTTTACCAATGTTTTTCTAACTGCTGGCATTACCATTTGAATCTGGGCCATCATTCCTTTTGTCGCTCTAATCTCTCCTGTCTTCCAACCTATCACAGACCTTCGCTTTTGTTCTTTCTTACACTCCTCTTTTCAGTGCTTGTTAAGAACCTGTTCTTTCCGAACACTCACCAGTTCTGACGAGGTATCATCGACCTGAAATTTAACTCGGCTTTCTGAGTTGCTGCCTGGCTAGCTGAGATTTCCAACATTTTCCATTTTTATTACAGCTTCCAGCATCCGCAGTGGTTTGCTTTTGTATTAGTGCAGGTGGGGCCTCGGTTCAATGTCTCATCCGAAACACGGCACATTCGACAGTGCAGAACTCCCTCAGCACTGCACTGGAGTGTCAGCCTCGATTTTGAGGCTCAAGTCCCTGGAGAGGCATTTGAACTCAAACCTTCCGAGTCAGAGGCTAGAGTGCTAATCACTAACCCACAGCTGACACTAACTATCAAAAGTGATAGCAAACAATTCAACCGCTAATGATTTATACATTTAACTATCCAAGGACTGAACTTCGAAAATACTTCAATGATACTCGAAAGACAACACACTTTATTGGTCAGTTTTGGCAGGGTTGATATCATGTCACAATGAGAAAAAATATTACTTACTGGCGATAGTAGTTTCAGATGTTATCAGTGTGCCTGTCACTGAAGTTGGTGTTGGCCCTACGTAGCGGAGAAGATATTACAATGTATTAATTCACTAATTGCTGCAAATAGATTTCACATGATGATGAGAAAGAACTGTACTAACAAGAGATGGTAGTTGCAGAAACTGTTTATGTGCCTGTCACAGTAGTTGGCACCACGTAGCAGGGAAAATATTACATAATATTAATTCACTGTTGGATATAAATGGACTCCCATATATTTTATTTTGAAGTTAATCATTAATTGGTCACATTCGAAAGAGCACATTACAAGTGCCACTACAAATATCCGATCAATAAGTACTGCTCAATTATCATTTGCCCAACTCCCTTCAAGAAAGAAAATGGTTGTCTTTCAGTGCAGGGTTTTGCCCAAGTTGTCTGTGAAAGTAATCTACTTATCAAGCAATTACAATATTAACTCCCATGTTGTCTGCAAACAAGTCATTGGGCTAGAGTTTCCTTGTTTTTTGCATGCTTAACTCCCACTTAACGTCCATTTTACCTCTGAAATGACGTATAACGCCCAGATATTGCCCATTTAGCCACAAAATGGAAACTGACGGGCATTTTTCGGAAACTTATCGGCAAGCGTTACTTTCCCCATGAGAAAAAATAATACCGCCCGCCTACATTTTTTGGGCGGAATCATCAGAATGGGCGAAATCAACGCCCATAATATCTCCCAGCGTTACATTCTGCCGAGATTCAATAATACCGCCCGCCCACTTTTTTTTGTCATAAAGATTGTAGCATCCTTAGACGCTCTAATAATGACTCCACGAGGCAGTGTGTTGTACTTGAACTGTAGTGACCTTAGTCCTTTATTGGTTAACTCCAGAGTAAGGATCACACCTGGTGGCCTGCCTTTTATACTAGGCCAGGCACACCTGTACAGGTAACCTACAAGTCTCCCACTGCTGTGCCCTCTGGTGGCACACCTTGTGATAATACCAACAGTAGCCATGTAGGATACATGACATCACTCCCCTCTGAACCCTCATTGCAAATTGCCTCTGCATTGACTGTGCTTTGGGCTTAGCTTTATGTGGGCTCTGTCTGGTTGACCTTTGGGGGGTCAATTCAAGCTTGGGTGGGTAGTTGGTGCAGTAGCGTGCTGGTGGTTGCTGTTTGTGTGTGTGTGTTCCTAACCACTCCATTCTCCCCCCTCCCACATCGATGTGGCGGGGGTTCCTGACATCCGTGTACATTTAAGTTCAGATAAGTGGGTTTTGCATTTTTCTTTTTTTGTGTGGTTCCGTGGTGTGACAAGTACGTTAGATGCCTTATCGATGCAGTGACCAGTGCGTGAGGACGAGTTAGTTCCGGAGCTGCTGGGTTGTGTCCCTGTAGTCTGGTGGCGGCTCATTGCCCGGTGTTGGCAGTGGGAACCCAGTTGGCTCACATTGCCTGCTCTCGGGGCTGTTGCCATGGTCCCTAGCGTCGAGCCGGTTCACAGATGTCTGTGACCTCCCTGTCCTTTCTTTGCGCCCTGGGTCACAGCTGCTCCCTGAGGAGTTGTCGTCTAGCAGTGCACAGGGAACTGCTGACTCACTGGCCGGAGCGTCATTTGGTTTGGGATCCTGGCTGGTTCCTGTTTACTTTGGGGGAACAGTGGCGGGTGACCCTACATCTAGATGTATGGCCTTGGTGCAGTCTGCTCCTTCAGGCTCGTGGCAGTTGGTGCCATCGGTTGCCTGAGAGGTGGAGCCGACCCGGGGCATGGTATCGATACCGTTGCCCTGCTGAGGTCGCTTGCTCTGCAGATCATGTGTGTTGGCTGCTTGTGGCCACACTTCACGGTGCATGACTCTGGTCCCCGGGACGCAGGCTACAGCATTGGGTAGCTCGCTGGACCTGTGTGCATTGGCTGCGTGCAGTGTGGGTCCTGCATCGCACAGCTTTTCCTTACTTATGGTGGACACTCTGTGGGTCCGATCATGATCACACGACTTTTCTTCGCTGGTTGCATGTGCACAGTTCAGATCATTAATTACACATTGTACATAATAGCGCGACTTTTGCTCGCTGGTTGCATGTACACAATTCAGATTATCAGTTACACATTTTACATGATCAGTTACATATTTTGTCTCTGACTTACAGTTACTATTACATTGCTTGAGTGTGTGGAACTGTCCCTTTAATCGTAGTGGGTTGCAAGCCTCCTTTAAGAGAGCCTTGCTTGCTTTACACCAATCCGCTTCTCCTTTTGGTGCCACGTGTAGCTCCATCAGCGCTGCACCTCGTGGTCTGGCCGCAGCCATCTTTGTCTTCAGCACATCACCTCGTGGTTTGGGCGCCATCTTTCCTTCGTCCACGATGTCGACTGCAGTGATCCTCTTCTCCCAGGGTTCTGCCTCCACAGTTGGGGAGTCGCTTCTGGAACCAATTTTCTTCCTCCGGAGTCCTGCCACTGGAGCCTGGAAGGTGCATTCGGGTCGTCTCAGCTGGATCATCTCCACGCAGTCGTGCTGAGCGGTCTGTGTCTCGGGTACTGTGCTGGTCTGCTCTACGGTGCCGGGTCCACTCTCAGGTGAGGGTTTGCTTTGCCTCTGGATTCATGGCCATCTGCGGACTCTTCATCAACACATTCGCTGGAGGTGGCCCTTTGTGCTGCAGCCTTTGCATACATAGTTTTTAAAACGGTACTGGTGAGCCCTGTGATTCCCTCTGCAACGCCAGCATGGTGCTACTCGATTAGCCCCCGTCGGCGGATTCTGAGTTAAGGGACTTGGGGGCCTGTTCTCTCTTCCCTGAGAGGATTCACGCTCTACAGTCCAGCCCCTAAATGGCACCACTCTGTGCACAGTACCTGCCGGGTTTGAGTCCTGAGGTTAAGACATCTGCCTAGAGCCGCAGGTCGAGGTCATGAATGCCTGGCTCACAGAGATGGTCTTCTGCAGTGTGACAGTAGCTGGTGAAGAAGGCCCTCATGGCCAGTTCCAATGACAAAAATGTCCCGCAACGCTTCATTGAGGTGGTTGCCGAACTCTCAGGAGGCCGCCAGCCTCCTGAGGTCTGTGGAGTACTTCGCGACTTCCTGGCCTTCGGGCCATCGGGTGGGTATAGAACCGGTTTCTGGATGTGAGGATGCTCTCCTTGGGCTTGAGTTGCTCCTGGATCAGGGTTACGAGCTCCTTGTATGACTTGGTCATTATCTTCGCTGGTGCCAACAAGTCGCTGTGGAGGCCATAGACATTGGGCCCGCAACTGGTTAGCAAGATAGCGTGACGATTATCAACCAGTGCGGCCGGGTTGTCTCCGGCCAAGTCATTTGCTGTGAAGAAATGTTCTAGCATCTCCACAAAGGCGTTCCAATCATCACCATTGGCGAACTGCTGCAACATACCAAGGGTAGCCATTTCCGCGTGAAAGTTCGTAATCTCGTCAGCAATTGTAGTGTCCTTAGATGCTCTAATAATGACTCCATGAGGCAGTGTGTAGCACTTGAACTGTAGTGACCTTAGTCCTTTATTGGTTAACTCCAGAATGAGGATCACACCTAGTGGCCTGCCTTTTATACCAGGTTAGGTACACCTGTACAGGTAACCTACGAGTCTCCCACTGCTGTGCCCTCTGGTGGCACACCTTGTGATAGTAGCCATGTAGAATACATGACAAAGATCACATTTGCCAAAACTAGCGGCCATGAGATGGCCCAGCTTCACTTTCACCACCTCGCACACGTATCGCCCACAATATGGCTTGCTCAAAAAAACGCCCATGAAAAGTGGAACTAACCGGAACTAATCACAGCATTATGGACGCCATGTTCTACATCACATGTCGCATCCTTTAAAAGGCTGCTGTGCTTCAACCTCGGGGGAGTTTGGATGTACTCTGGAGATGGTTGGAGTTGATGTGAACATCTGTACATACATCTTAACCATACTGTGACCGATTGGAATTGAATAGGTGTCTTTGTTGGGACATTCAATGTTTGTGACCAATCGGTGGAAAACAGAGAGCTATTGCAATGGGGCCTGTCCTTTCTCACCCTCTCTTGATGAGCAATTACATGTTGCAGACTCGAGATGGCCGAAGATACGCTCCACAGCATTATGCGCCCAATGTAAGATGCGCCAGACTGATGAGGACCAGATGTTACATCCCCGCAAGTACAAGGAGAAGCATTCTTACCTCGACTTGCCCGACATCACCTGCCTTCGGAGACTGCGCTTCCACAAAGAGGTTATCACTGAGGTATGCCAGCTCATAAGGCGGGATCTGCAGCCTGCCAGCACCACCAGTACTGCATTGTCCGTCGAGGTCAAAGTCACCACGGCACTGTTGTTCTACGCGTCGGGTTCTTTTCAGTCCTCAGCTGGCGACATTTGCGGTCTGTCTCAGCATGCCACACATTGCTGCATTAGACAGGTCACTGAAGCCCTGTACGCATGCAGGAGGGACTTGATCAGCTTCCTTATCACCAGGGAGGCACAGACTGAGAGGGCTCTAGGATTCTCCAGAATTGCAAACTTCTCCAAGACGCAGGGAGTAATAGATTCTACGCACATCGCGATGCGGGCACCTTTTCAGGATGCAGAGGTTTTCAGGAACCGCAAGGGATTCCACTCCCTGAATGTCCAACTCATTGTCGACCACCAGCAAATTATAATGGCAGTGAATGCTACATTTCCGGGCAACATCCATAATTTTCATATCCTGCATGAGAGCACTGTTTCTGACTTGTTTAACAATCAGCCACAAGGTCAATGCTGGATGCTTGGTGACAAAGAATATGGCCTCGCCACATGACTGATGACCTCCCTGCTTGACACCCACACCAAAGTAGAGAGGTGATACAGTGAGAGCCACAGAGACACTCGCAATATCGTGGAGAAAACCATTGGAGTGCTTAAGCAGCGCATTAGATGCCTGGACCACCTAGGAGGTGAGCTCCAATACCACACTGAGCAGGAAGCTCAATTCATGGTGGTGTGTTCCATACTGCACAACTAGGCGATCAGGAGGGGACAAGAATTGTCTGAGTCTGACAGTCCACCTCAGCAGAGAGAGGAAGAGGAGGAAGAAGAGGACGAGGAGGCGGACACTGACATCGGCCCAGACAATCAGGCTGATGCTGAAGTCATGCCCCCGACCCCTGTAGATGACATGAAAGGGTCCGTGGTGGCATGATAGCTGCAAGAGCCTTATGTCAGGAGATCATCAATGATCGCTTAGCCTGAAAGAACGTTGGCGTTATTTACAAGGCTGACACACTGCTGGGTGTGCAGGTCATACATCAATGGTGGGCATCACCTTGGTGACAGTTAAAGTTTAAGTTGATTGAAGTTAAGTGTAATTATACCCTTGATGTTAAGAAATCACCAGCGTGTGACGGTGCAGCTATCTGAGCCAATGCACAACAAAGTTTTGTTAAATAAAAAACATTTAAACTGAACAGTTGTCTGAAATCATCAGTATTTCTGTAAAAAACAACCCTTCGCCCCCCCCACCCCCGCTTCTCCTCCCCACCTCTACCCCTTCCCCTTCCCCTCCTGACTCCAAGCCACCTAGCCAAGGAGCTTCTCAGGCGATGCTTAATTGGGGGGGGCGGGGGGATGACAGCCCACCCCATGCTTGGACGGATACAGGAGAGGACAGTCCTGAGATGGGAACGTGCTCCGAGGCAGAAGCAAGATGTTGCTCCTGGCTCTCATGTGTGGTTGGCAATGGGGGTGCGGCACCTTGGGATGCAGTGCCGCGCTCCAGGATCACTGGGAGCCCTCTTCCACCAGTGTTCCTGGCTACCAGCTCCAGGGCCTCCACCATCCCTTCCATGTTATATCTTATTTGTTGGACAAAACCTCAGTGCCATCTATGTTCTTGGTGTTTAGTAGGCTTTTTGCTGCTGGTGAATCTCCCTCATGTCTCCCACAACAGCCAAACAAGCTCACACCACAGCCACACACGCTTTCAGTCCCTTGACCCCCTGAATCGCAGGAATCGAGCGTTGCCATGCCGTTGCTAAGGACAGTGACACTTTACGGCAGAAGGACAGCAAGATTAAATGCTACCACTCATTTCATATTGCTCGTGGTAACGCCCAATATCAAAAATGCAGACCAGGTGCTTTGAGAATGAGCGAGAAGCCAGCAATCTGAAAACCCATTTTTACCGCCGTCGCCGGAAATATCGCCCAAAAATGCAAAATCAAGGCCATGATCATTTATCAACTAGATCTACCTTTTGCTTTCAAGTAACAAATATATTTCAAGGCATATCGCATGACTTATTTTCCAAAGAACAATGGGCAAATTTGAGAACATCACTGAACACGCTACAATACTCATCAATACTTCATCAATTTCTCCATACTGAGCAATTTCCTTCTTTCAGATTTGCAGGAATCATTTCAACGCTTTTTCCAAACAGAAATTGGACATGGAAGAAACATTCTTGTTCGGAATTAAGGAAAGAAACACTCTTGATTAAGGATTTTCCGAATGATATGTTTTCAAGCAAGTCCTTTTGTTCTCAGAAGCAACAAGTATTACTGAAACCATCGATTGACCTGAAATGAATAATCTTTCGTGGTAATCAGTGAATTTAGCTTCTATCATTATTGACAGCAATCCCCTAATTCTTCAAAATGCAAAAGTAAATTGCAAACAAATTCCAAAACTTAAATATCAGAATTTGGAGACAATGTAAACAGTTTCTGCCAATCCGTTTCTTCACCATTGCTCAGTACATCTCGGGCAGCTAGAACTACCTTTGCTCATTTTAATGACAAGAAAATATTGCCATTATTGCTCTCAACCATGCAAGAGCAACATGTCACAAAGTATCCGTTAAAATCAAACTTATGTGGAATTGTATTAATCATTTCCTAAACCTGTAACTCCTATAGGGCAAAGGAAAGGTTTCAAAAGATTACATCAAACCTTTGCTGTTTGCCATCCCTCAAATTGTTTCCCATCAGAAAGCACTTAGTTTAGAGGATGAAATAAATGTATTCAACCATTAATAAACATACCAAGTAAAGAAAAGCTTGCATTTAAATAGCGCCTTTCACGACCCCCGGCTATCTCAAAGTGTTTAACCATCAATGAACTATTTTTGGAGTGTAGTCGCTGTTGCAATGTAGGAAACGTGGCAGCCAATTTGCTCACAGCAAGCTCCCAAACACAGCATGTGATAATGAACAGATAACCCGTTTTTTCTTATGTTGATGGAGGGATAAATAATGATAAGGACACCTGTGATACCTCCCCTGCTCTTCTTCTAAATAGTGTCATGGGATCTTTTACATCCACCTGAGTGTGCAGACAGGACCGTGGTACAATGTGTCTTCCAAGAAACAGAACCTCCTACACCGCAGCACTCCCTCAGCACTGCACTGGAGTGTCAGCCGAGATTTTGGAGCTCAAGTCCCTGGAGTGGGATTTGAACCCAAACCTTCCGAGTCAGAGGCTAGAGTGCTAATCAGTAACCCACAGCTGACACTAACTATCAAAAATGATAGCGAACTGAACTTCGAAAATATTTCAATGATTCTCGAAAGACAACATACTTTATTCGTTAGTTTTGGCAGGGTTCATATCATGTCACAATGAGAAAAAATATTACTTACTGTGATTGTAGTTTCAGAGGCTGTAGGTGTGCCTGTCACTGTAGTTGGTGTTGGCCCTATGTAGCGGAGAAAATATTACAATGTATTAATTCACTAATTGCTTAAATAGGTTTAACGTGACTATATGTAAAACTACACTCACCAGTAGTGGTAGTTTCAGGCGTTGTAGATATGCATGTCACTGTAGTTAGTGTTGACCCTATGTAGCAGAGAAAATATTACAAAATATTAATTCACAAATTGCTGCAAATAGATTTTGATATGTCCTTACTATACAGTATAAATGCACACGAGGCCCATACTTGAGAGAAGGTCACTCTGTGACCAGTTACCTTTATTACCAAGACCTCAAGTGATGAAGGTGGGTGGAGCTTCCCCTTTTATACCTGAAAGTCCAGGTTAGGAGTGTCTCCCACAAGTTCAGAACCAGGGGTCACAGTCTAAGGATAAGGGGTAAGCCATTTAGGACCGAGATGCGGAGGAACTTCTTCACCCAGAGAGTGGTGAACCTGTGGAATTCTCTACCACAGAAAGTTGTTGAGGCCAATTCACTAAATATATTCAAAAAGGAGTTAGATGAGGTCCTTACTGCTAGGGGGATCAAGGGGTATGGCGAGAAAGCAGGAATGGGGTACTGAAGTTGAATGTTCAGCCATGAACTCATTGAATGGCGGTGCAGGCTAGAAGGGCCGAATGGCCTACTCCTGCACCTATTTTCTATGTTTCTATGTTTCTATGTTTCACCCCTTGTGGTCAATGTTCTCAAGGTGTACAACTTAGGTCAGCTTATACATGGGTTACAATGATAGTTGAATACACGACATCACCTCCCCCACAAAGTCTTATTGGGATCACAGGTTAAGTCTCTCTGGTGGTTTACGCTCCCTTGTAGAGCGCCTGAGTTGGGATCCGGTTGTTGGGCGCTGGCCTCAGTGTCTGCTGTTTGCGGTGCCTCAGGCCTGTCCGGACTGCCCACAGTGACTGGGCTCTCCTTCACTTGGTTCCGGTGTTCGGTCACCTGTGGTGGAGTAAACTCTACGACGTGTTCTTCCTCTGCTTCTTCTATGGGGTTGCTGAACCTCCTTTTAGTTTGATCCACGTGTTTGCGGCAGATTTGTCCATTGGTAAGTTTAACTACCAAAACCCTATTACCCTCTTTGGCAATCACAGTGCCTGCAAGCCATTTGGGCCCTGCAGCGTAATTAAGGATAAAAACAGGGTCATTGACATCAATACATTGTGCCCTCACATTCCTGTCATGGTAGTCACATTGTGACTGACGCCTGCTCTCAACAATTTCTTTCATAGTAGGGTGTATAAGGGATAACTTGGTTTTGAGCGTCCTTTTCATTAGCAGCTCTACGGGTGGAACCCCTGTGCGCGAGTGTGGTCGGGATCTATTGGCCAAGGAGGCGTGATACGCGGCTTTGTAGGGAACCCCCTTGGATTCTGAGCATCCCCTGTTTGATTATCTGCACTGCTCGTTCTGCCTGGCCGTTTGAGGCCGGCTTGAACGGTGCCATTCTGACATGATTAATTCCATTGCCTGCCATGAAGTCCTGGAATTCAGTGCTTGTGAAGCACGGGCCATTGTCGCTGACCAAGACATCGGGTAGACCATGGGCGGCGAACACTGCCCGTAGACTTTCTACTGTGGCAGAGGATGTGCTTGAATTTAAAATGGCACACTCAATCCATTTGGAGTAGGCGTCCACTACAACCAAAAACATTTTTCCCATGAAAGGACCTGCGTAGTCCACATGGATGCGTGACCATGGCTTGGCGGGCCAGGACCAGGGGCTAAGGGGGGCTTCCCTGGGAGTGTTGCCTAACTGAGCACACGTGTTGCACCTGCAAACACAAAGTTCGAGGTCTGCATCGATCCCTGGCCACCAAACGTGTGCCCTGGCTATTGCCTTCATCATGACAATGCCTGGGTGCTCACTGTGAAGTTCTCTGATAAATACTTCTCTGCCCATCTGGGGCTTGACTACTCAGTTTCCCCACAGCAGGCAATCGGCCTGAATTGAGAATTCATGCTTGCGTATGAAACGATTTAAATTCCTCAGGGCATGCCCCGTACGTGGCTGCCCAGTCCCCATTCAGGACACATTTCTTAACTAAAGACAATAACGGGTCTTTATTTGTCCAGACTTTAATCTGACGGGCTGTCACAGGTGAGCCTTCGCTTTCGAAAGCTTCAACAGCCATGACAATGTCAGCATCATGCTCAGTTGCCCTCTCAGTGGTGGCTAGTGGGAGCCTGCTGAGTGCATCGGCGCAGTTTTCAGTGCCGGGTCTGAGCCGAATTGTGTAGTCATAGGCAGCTAACGTGAGTGCCCACCTCTGTATGCGGGCCGATGCATTCGCATTTATGGCCTTGTTGTCGGCCAAAAGGGACGTTAGGGGTTTGTGATCTGTCTCCAGCTCAAATTTCCTGCCAAACAGGTACTGGTGCATTTCTTTTTCAGCATATACACATGCTAGCACTTCCTTTTCTACCATCTCATAGCCCCTTTCTGCCTGGGACAGACTTCTGGAGGCATAAGCCATCGGTTGTAACTGACCATTGGCATTCACATGCTGCAACACACACCCGACCCCATAGGACGACGTATCGCACGTTAAAACACGTTTCTTACACGGGTTATAGAACGTTAACAGTTTGTTGGAGAATAACAAATTGCGCGCTCAATCAAAAGCCCTTTCCTGACTGTCCCCCCAGACCCAATCGCGACCTTTGCATCGGAGCACGTGTAGCGGCTCGAACAGCGTGCTCAATTTGGGAAGAAAGTTACCAAAATAGTTCAGGAGCCCCAGGAACGAATGCAGCTCCGTCGTGTTACGGGGTCTGAGTGCTCTCTGGATTGCTTCCGTTTTGGACACAGTAGGTCTGATCCCGTCTACTGCTACCCTCCTCCCCAGGAATTCTACCTCTGGAGCTAAAGAGACGCACTTCGCCTTTATCAGTCGCAGCCTACCCGGTCCAGTCTGCGGAGCACCTCCTCCAGGTTGTGGAGGTGTTCTTCAGTATCGCGACCCGTGATGAGAATGTCGTCTTGAAAAACCACCATCCTTGGAATCGACTTGAGGAGGCTTTCCATATTTCGCTGAAAGATCACGAACGAATCCCGAACGGACATCTGTTATACTCAAACAACCCCTTGTGTGTCGTGATGGTGGTCAGCTTCTTCGACTCACTCGCCAGCTCCTGGGTCAAGTAAGCTGAGGTCAGGTCCAATTTTGAAAAAAGTTTGCCACCGGATAGCGTCGCAAAGAGGTCCTCCACTCTCGGTAGCGGGTACTGGTCTTGGAGTGACACCCGATTGATGGTGGCCTTGTAATCGCCACATATCCTGACCGACCTATCCGCCTTGAGCACCGGCAAGATCGGGCTCGCCCAGTCACTGAATTTGACTGGCGAGATGATGCATTCCCTCAGCAGGCAGTCCAATTCGCATTCTATCTTTTCCCACATCACGTACGACACCGCTCTGGCCTTGTGGTGTACTGGCCTGGCATCCGGGTTTATGTGAATCACTACCTTGGCCCCCATGAAAGTGCCGATGCCGGGTTGAAATAATGAGTTGAATTTATCCAGGATCTGTGAGCATGATACTCGCTCCACAGAAGAAATTACATTGACATCGCCCCATTTCCAGTTCAAGACAGCAAGCCAACTCCTCCCAGTAGTGCGGGACAGTGCCCCGGGACAATCCAGAGTGGCAACCTGTTCTCCAAATCTTTGTGGGTCACGACTACCGTGGCGCTGCCTAGCACCGGAATTATCTCCTTTGTATATGTTCGTAGCTGTGCGTCAATTGGCAATAATTTTGACCTCCTGGCCTTGGAAACCCACAACCTTTCGAACTGTTTGATACTCATCAGGGACTGGCTGGCCCCCGTGTCTAGCTCCATTAATACTGAGATGTCGCTGAGGAGCACTTTCATCATTATCGTCCTGGTATATGAACTGTATATGTGCTCCACATGAACTCGCTGAACTTCAGCTTCCAGCGATTTCCCCCAGTATTCATTTGACCTCGTAGGGCTTACATCAGGCCCGTCCTCCTCGTACATCAACCTGGCTGCAGGCTTCTTGCACATACGCACCAAGTGACCGCTGACATTGCAGTTTCTGCAGGTATATTGCTGATACCTGCAAGCTCTGGCTGGGTGTTTGCCTCCACACCTTCAGCATGAACTGGAGGCCGACCGTTGTTGGAAACAAAAGGTCCATTTCCAATCGATCGTCTCTGACTATCTCTGTAACTGTCCTTAAGCGCACCATTAACAGGTATTGATGGCCCCATTACTGGCCGCATTGTCCATTGCGATGGCATGAATCGCAGTTCAACTAGCCATTGTCTCTGTTGAATTTCCCCTTTGGGTTCGACTGCAAGCTGGGGCATGTCCAATTGCCCTTGTCTGCCTAGAGAACTGTGTGCCGCATTAACAATGTTGACTCCCTGGTCGTTTGCCGCATTTGAGCCAAGATTTTTGTCATACATCATTCTGTCTCTTCCTCCCCTGATTTAAATGTATGGGCTATCAGAGCCGCCGCTTCAAAAGTCAAGTCTTTGGTCTCAATCAGTTTCCTGAAAACCCCAGCGTGCCCGTTGCCCTCAATAAAAAAGTCTTGCAGCATCTCCGCTCTGCATGTATCTGGGAACTTACGTAGGCTCGCCAGTCGCCGGAGGTCTGCCACAAAGTCTGGAACGCTTTGCCCTTATCGCCGCCGGTGCGTGTAAAAACGGTGTCTCGCCTTGTGCATGCTGCTCGCCGGTTTAAGGTGTTCCCCGATCAACTTACTGAGCTCTTCGAACATCTTGTCCACCGGCTTCTCTGGCACTAGAAGGTCCTTCATCAGGGAGTACGTTCTGGATCCACAAACCGTCAGGAGATGAGCTCTGCGTTTGTCTGCTGAATCCTGTCCCAACCATTCCTTAGGAACAAAACTTTGCTGTCGTCTCTCAATAAAGCCGTCCCAATCATCACCAACACAGTACCTCTCTTCTGTGCTGCTAGTGGCCATGCTCACGTGGTTTATATCCCAGTTTCTCGTCGCCAATGATATGTCCTTACTGTACAGTATAAATGCACACGAGGCCCATACTTGAGAGAAGGTCACTCCGTGACCAGTTATCATTATTACCAAGACCTCAAGTGATGAAGGTGGGTGGAGCTTCCCCTTTTATACCTGAAAGTCCAGGATAGGAGTGTCTCCCACAAGTTCACATCTTGTGGTCAATGTTCTCAAGGTGTACAACTTAGATCAGCTTATACATGGGTTACAATTATAGTTGAATACATGACAGATTTCACATGACGATGAGAAAGAACTGTACTAATAAGAGATGGTAGTTGCAGGAACTGTTTATGAGCCTCTCACAATAGTTGGTGTTGGCACCACGTAGCAGTGAAAATATTACGTAATATTAATTCACTGTTGGGTGTAAATGGACTCCCATATATTTTATTTTGAAGTTAATCATTAATTGGTCACATTCGAAAGAGCACATTACAAGTGCCTCTACAAATACAATGAGCAGATCAATAAGTACTGCTCAATTATCACTTGCCCAACTCCCTTCAAGAAAGAAAATGATTGTCTTTCAGTGCAGGGTTTGGCCCAAGTTGCTTGTGTAAGCAATCTACTTATCGAGCTATTACAATATTAATTCCCATGTTGTCAGCAAACACGTCATTATCTTTGATCAACAAGATCTACCTTTTGCTTTCAAGTAAAAAATATATTTCAAGGAATATTGCATGACTTATTTTCCAAAGAACAATGGGCAAATTTGAGAACATCACTGAACACACTACACTTCTCATCAATACTTCATCAATTTCTCCATACTGTGCAATTTCCTTCTTTCTGATTTGCAGGAATCATTTCAACGCTTTTTTCAAACAGAAATTGGACATGGAAGCAACATTCTTGTCCGGAATTAAGGAAAGAAAAGCTCTTGGTTAAGGATTTTCCGAATGATATGTTTTCAAGCAAATCCTTTTGTTCTCAGAAGCAACAAATATTACTGTAACCATCGATTGACCTGAAATGTATAATCTTTCATGGTAATCAGTGAATTTAGCTTCTATCATTATTGACAGCAATCCTCTAATTCTTCAAAACACAAAAGTAAATTGGAAACAAATTCCAAAACTTAAATGTCAGAATTTGGAGACAATGTAAACAGTTTCTGCCAATCCGCTTCTTCACCATTGCTCAGTACATCTCGAGCAATTAGAACTGACAGGAAAATATTGCCATTATTGCTCTCAACCATGCAAGAGCAACACGTCACAAAGTATCCGTTAAAATCAAACTCATATGGAATTGGATTATCATTTCCTAAACCTATAACTGATAATGCCCGTGATTTAGAATACCAGGCAGCATTCATGTCTCTTAATGCTATTCATTGCAAAGTTCAGACATTCTCAAAATAAATATGCATCAATTACCAGTGAGGGAAGTCGAAGCCAACACACTTGTGCTCTTTGTTACTCCTGAAGGGCAAAGGAAAGGTTTCAAAAGATAACATCAAGCCTTCGCTGTTTGCCGTCCCTCAAATATGTTTCCCATCAGAAAGCACTTCGTTTAGAGGATTACTGCAACACATTCAACCATTAATAAACATACCATGTAAAGAAAAGATTGCATTTATATAGCGCCTTTCACGACCACCGGATATCGCAAAGTGCTTAACCATCAATGAACTATTTTTGGAGTGTAGTCACTGTTGCAATGTCGGAAACGTGGCAGCCAATTCGCTCACAGCAAGCTCCCAAAAACAGCATGTGATCATGACCAAATACTTGGCTTGAGCAGTGGTGCAAGAGGGAGGGATTCCAATTCCTGGGACATTGGAACCAGTTCTGGGGGAAGTGGGACCTCTACAAAATGGACGGTCTGCACTTGGAACTGGAACTGATGTCCTCGGGGTAACATTTGCTAATGCAGTTCGGGAGTGTTTAAACTAACATGGCAGGGGGATGGGAACCTATGCAGCAAGACAGGGCGAAGTAATATGGAGTCAGAAACAGATGGTAGAAAGGTAAAAAGCAATAGTGGAAGGCCGAGTAAACAAAGGCAAGAAACAAAAGGGGCCACACTACATCATAATTCGAAAAGGACAAAGGGTGTTAAAAAAAACAAGCCTGAAGGTTTTGTGTCTTAATGCAAGGAGTATCCGTAATAAGGTGGATGAATTAACTGTGCAAATAGATGTTAACAGATATGATGTGATTGGGAGTACAGAGACATGGCTCCAGGATGATCAGGGCCGGGAACTCAACATCCAGGGGTATTCAACATTCAAGAAGGATAGAATAAAAGGAAAAGGAGGTGGGCTAGCATTGCTGGTTAAAGAGGAGATTAATGTAATAGTTTGGGAGGACATTAGCTTGGATGATGTGGAATCTATATGGGTAGAGCTGCAGAACACCAAAGGGCAAAAAGCATTAGTGGGAGTTGTGTACAAACCTCCAAACAGCAGTAGTGAGGAAATTAGGGGTGCATGCAATAAAGGTGCAGCAGTTATAATGGGTGACTTTAATATGCATATAGATTGGGCTAACCAAACTGGAAGCAATACGGTGAAGGAGGATTTCCTGGAGTGCATAAGGCATGGTTTTCTAGACCAATATGTCGAGGAACCAACCAGGGGGGAGGCCATCTTAGAATGGGTGTTGTGTAATGAGAGAGGATTAATTAGCAATCTCGTTGTGCGAGGCCCCTTGGGGAAGAGTGACCATAATATGGTGTAATTCTACATTAGGATGGAGAATGAAACAGTTAATTCAGAGACCATGGTCCAGAACTTAAAGAAGGGTAACTATGAAGGTATTGGCTAGGATAGATTGGCGAATGATACTTAAGGTGTTGACTGTGGATGGGCAATGGCAGACATTTAGAGACTGCATGGGTGAACTACAACTATTGTACATCCCTGTCTGGCGTATAAATAAAAAAGGGAAGGTGGCTCAACCGTGGCTATCAAGGGAAATCAGGGATAGTATTAACGCCAAGGAAGTGGCATATAAATTGGCCAGAAATAGCAGTGAACCTGGGGACTGGGAGAAATTTAGAACTCAGCAGAGGAGGACAAAGGGTTTGATTAGTGCAGGGAAAATAGAGTACGAGAGAAAGCTTGCAGGGAACATTAAAACGGACTGCAAAAGCTTCTATAGATATGTAAAGAGAAAAAGGTTAGAAAAGACAAACGTAGGTCCCCTGCAGTCAGAATCAGGGGAAGTCATTACGGGGAACATAGAAATGGCAGACCAATTGAACAAGTACTTTGGTTCGGTATTCACTAAGGAGGACACAAACAACCTTCCGGATATAAAAGGGGTCAGAGGGTCGAGTAAGAAGGAGGACTGAGGGAAATCCTTATTAGTCGGGAAATTGTGTTGGGTAAATTGATGGGATTGAAGGCCGATAAATCCCCAGGGCCTGATGGTCTGCATCCCAGAGTACTTAAGGAGGTGACCTTGGAAATAGCGGATGCATTGACAGTCATTTTCCAACATTCCATAGACTCTGGATCAGTTCCTATGGAGTGGAGAGTAGCCAATGTAACCCCGCTTTTTAAAAAAGGAGGGAGAGAGAAAACAGGGAATTATAGACCGGTCAGCCTGACATCGATAGTTGGTAAAATGATGGAATCAATTATTAAGGATGTCATAGCAGCGCATTTGGAAAGAGGTGACATGATAGGTCCGAGTCAGCATGGATTTGTGAAAGGGAAATCATGCTTGATAAATCTTCTGGAATTTTTTGAGGATGTTTCCAGTAGAGTGGACAAGGGAGAACCAGTTGATGTGGTGTATTTGGACTTTCAGAAGGCTTTCGACAAGGTCCCACACAAGAGATTAATGTGCAAAGTTAAAGCACATGGGATTGGGAGTAGTGTGCTGACGTGGATTGAGAGCTGGTTGGCAGAAAGGAAGCAAAGAGTAGGAGTAAATGGGTACTTTTCAGAATGGCAGGCAGTGACTAGTAGGGTACCGCAAGGTTCTGTGCTGGGGCCCCAGATGATTACTTTGTACATTAATGATTTAGACAAGGGGATTAAATGTAGTATCTCCAAATTTGCGGATGACCCTAAGTTGGGTGGCAGTGTGAGCTGTGAGGAGGATGATATGAGGCAGCAGAGTGACTTGGATAGGTTAGGTGAGTGGGCAAATGCATGGCAGATGAAGTATAATGTGGATAAATGTGAGTTATCCACTTTGGTGGTAAAAACAGAGAGACAGACTATTATCTGAATGGTGACAGATTAGGAAAAGGGGAGGTGCAACGAGACCTGGGTGTCATGGTACATCAGTCATTGAAGGTTGGCATGCAGGTACAGCAGGCGGTTAAGAAAGCAAATGGCATGTTGGCCTTCATAGCGAGGGGATTTGAGTACAGGGACAGGGAGGTGTTACTGTAGTTTTACACGACCTTGGTGAGGCCACACCTGGAGTACTGTGTACAGTTTTGGTCTCCTAACTTGAGGAAGGATATTCTTGCTATTGAGGGAGTGCAGCGAAGGTTCACCAGACTGATTCCCGGGATGGCGGGACTGACATATCAAGAAAGATTGGATCAACTGGGCTTGTATTCACTGAAGTTCAGAAGAATGAGAGGGGATCTCATAGAAACGTTTAAAATTCTGACGGGTTTAGACAGGTTAGATGCAGGAAGAATGTTCCCAATGTTGGGGAAGTCCAGAACCAGGGCTCACAGTCTAAGGATAAGGGGTAAGCCATTTAGGACCGAGATGAGGAGAAACTTCTTTACCCAGAGAGTGGTGAACCTGTGGAATTCTCTACCACAGAAAGTTGTTGTGGCCAATTCACTAAATATATTCAAAAAGGAGTTCGATGTAGTCCTTACTACTAGGGGGTCAAGGGATATGGCGAGAAAGCAGGAATGGGGTACTGAAGTTGCATGTTCAGCCATGAACTCATTGAATGGCGGTGCAGGCTCGAAGGGCCGAATGGCCTACTCCTGCACCTATTTTCTATGTTTCTATGTTTCTATAACAAGTTTTTTCTTCTGTTGATTGAATGATAAATAATGGCAAGGACACGAATGATACCTCCCTTGCTCTTCTTCAAAATAGTGTTATGGGATCTTTTACGTCCACCTGAGAGTGCAGACAGGGCCGCCGTTCAATGTATCACCTGAAACACAGAACCTCCTACACCGCAGCACTCCCCCAGCACTACACTGGAGTGTCAGCCGAGATTTTGGGGCTCAAGTCCCTGGAGTGGGATTTAAACCCAAACCTTCCGAGTGAGAGGCTCGAGTGCTAATCACTAACCCACAGCTGACACTAATTACCAAAAGTGATAGCGAACAATTCAACCGCTACTGATTTATACACTCAACTATACAAGGACTGAACTTCGAAAATTCTTCAATGATACTCTAAAGACAACACACTTCATTGGTCAGTTTTGGCAGGGTTCATATCATGTCACAATGAGAAAAAATATTACTTACTGGCGATGGTAGTTTCAGAAACTGTAGGTGGGGTTGTCACTGTAGTTGGTGTTGGTCCTATGTAGTGGAGAAAATATTACAATGTATTAATTCACTAATTGTTGTAAATAGATTTCACTGACTATGTGTAAAACTACACTCACCAGTAGTGGTAGTTTCAGACGTTGTAGGTATGCATGTCACTGTAGTTAGTGATGACCCTATGTAGCAGAGAAAATATTACAAAATATTAATTCACAAATTGCTGCAAATAGATTTCACATGACGATGAGAAAGAACTCTACTAACAAGAGATGGTAGTTGCAGAAGCTGCCTATGTGACTGTCACAGTAGTTGGTGTTGCCACCATGTAGCAGTGAAAATATTACATAATATTAATTCACTGTTGGATGTAAATGGACTCCCATATATTATATTTGGAAGTTAATCATGAATTGGTCACATTCGAAAGAGCACATTACAAGCGCCACGATAAATACAATGAGCAGATCAATAAGTACTGCTCAATTATCACTTGCCCAACTCCCTTCAAAAAGGAAAATGGTTGTCTTTCAGTGCAGGGTTTGGCCCAAGTTGCTTGTGTAAGCAATCTACTTATCGAGCTATTACAATATTAACTCCCATGTTGTCAGCAAACACGTCATTATCTTTTATCACAAGATCTACCTTTTGCTTTCAAGCAAAAAATATTTTTCAAGGAATAGTGCATGATTTATTTTCCAAAGAACAATGGGCAAATTTGAGAACATCACTGAACACGCTACACTTCACATCAATACTTCATCAATTTCTCCATACTGAGCAATTTCCTTCTTTCTGATTGTAGGAATCATTTCATCGCTTTTTCCAACCAGAAATTGGACATGGAAGCAACATTCTTGTACGGAATTAAGAAAAGAGAAGCTCTTGATTAAGGATTTTCTGAATGATATGTTTTCAAGCAAATTCTTTTGTTCTCAGAAGCAACAAATATTACTGTAACCATCGATTGACCTGAAATGTATAATCTTTCGTGGTAATCAATAAATTTAGCTTCTATCATTATTGACAGCAATCCCCTAATTCTTCAAAACACAAAAGTAAATTGGAAACAAATTCCAAAACTTAAATGTCAGAATTTGGAGACAATGTAAACAGTTTCTGCCAATCCGCTTCTTCACCATTGCTCAGTACATCTAGGACAACTAGAACTACCTATGCTCATTTTAATGACAAGAAAATATTGCCATTATTGCTCTCAACCATGCAAGAGCAACACGTCACAAAGTATCCGTTAAAATCAAACTTATGTGGAATTGTATTAATCATTACTTAAACCTATAACTGATAATGCCCGTGATTTAGAATACCAGGCAGCATTCATGTCTCTTAATGCCATTCATTGCAATGTTTATACATTCTCAAAGTAAATATGCATCAATTTCCAGTGAGGGAAGTCAAATCCAACACACTTGTGCTCTCTGTTACTCCTAAAGGGCAAAGAAAAAGTTTCAAAAGATTACATCAAGCCTTCGCTGTTTGCCATCCCTCAAATATGTTTCCAATCAGAAAGCACTTAGTTTAGAGGATTAAAGAAACACATTCAACCATTAATAAACATACCACGTAAAGAAAAGCTTGCATTTATATAGTGCCTTTCACGACCACCGGATATCTCAAAGTGCTTTACCATCAATGAACTATTTTTGGAGTATAGTCAATGTTGCAATGTAGAAAACGTGACAGTCAATTTGCTCACAGCAAGCTCCCAAAAACAACATGTGATAATGAACAGATAACCCGTTTTTTCTTATGTTGATTGAGGGATAAATAATGATAAGGACACCTGTGATACCTCCCCTGCTCTTCTTCTAAATAGTGTCATGGGATCTTTTACATCCACCTGAGAGTGCAGACGGGGCCGCGGTTCATTGTATCATCTGAAAAACAGAACCTCCTACACCGCAGCACTCCCTCAGCACTTCACTGGAGTGTCAGCCGAGATTTTGGGGCTCAAGTCCCTGGAGTGGGATTTGAACCCAAACCTTCCAAGTCAGAGACTAGAGTTCTAATCACTAACCCACAGCTAACACTAATTATCAAAAGTGATCGCGAACAATTCAACTGCTACTAATTTATACATTTAACTATCCAAGGACTGAACTTCGAAAATATTTCATTGATACTCGAAAGACAACATACTTTATTGGTCAGTTTTGGCAGGGTTGATATCATATCACAATGAGAAAAAATATTACTTACTGGTGATGGTAGTTTCAGAAGCTGTAGATGTGCCTGTCACTATAGTTGGTGTTGGCCCTATGTAGTGGAGAAAATATTACAATGTATTAATTCACTAATTGCTGTAAATAGATTTCACGTGTCTATGTGTAAAACTACACTCACCAGTAGTGGTAGTTTCAGACGCTGTAGGTGCGCCTGTCACTCTAGTTGGTATTGGCCCTATGTAGTGGAGTAAATATTACAATATTCACTAATTGCTGCAAATAGAGTTCACATGACGATGAGAAAGAACTCTACTAACAAGAGATGGTAGTTGCAGAAGCTGTTTATGTGCCTGTCACAGTAGTTGGTGTTGCCACCATGTAGCAGTGAAAATATTAAATAATATTAATTCACTGTTGGATGTAAATGGACTCCCATATATTTTATTTTGAAGTTAATCATTAATTGGTCACATTCGAAAGAGCACATTACAAGTTCCACAACAAATACAATGAGCACATCAATAAGTACTGCTCAATTATCATTTGCCCAACTCACTTCAAGAAAGAAAATGGTTGTCTTTCAGTGCAGGGTTTGGCTCAAGTTGCATGTGTAAGCAATCTACTTATCGAGCAATTACAACATTAATTCCCATGTTGTCAGCAAACACGTCATTATCTTTTATCAACAAGATCTACCTTTTGCTTTCAAGTAAAAAATATATTTCAAGGAATATTGCATGACTTATTTTCCAAAGAACAATGGGCAAATTTGAGAACATCACTGAACACGCTACGCTTCTCATCAATACTTCATCAATTTCTCTATACTGAGCAATTTCTTTCTTTCTGATTTGCAGGAATCATTTCATCACTTTTTCCGAACAGAAATTGGACATGGAAGCAACATTCTTGTCCGGAATTAAGGAAAGAAAAGCTCTTTGTTAAGGATTTTCTGAAATGATATGTTTTCAAGCAAGTCCTTTTGTTCTCAGAAGCAACAAATATTACTGTAACCATCGATTGACCGGAAATGTATAATCTTTCGTGGTAACAGTGAATTTAGCTTCTATCATTATTGACAGCAATCCCCTAATACTTCAAAACGCAAAAGTAAATTGCAAACAAATTCCAAAACTTAAATATCAGAATTTGGAGACAAATGTAAACAGTTTCTGCCAATCTGCTTCTTCACCATTGTTCAGTACATCTAGGACAGTTAGAACTACCTATGCTCATTTTAATGACAAGAAAATATTGCCATTATTGCTCTCAACCATGCAAGAGCATCACGTCATAAAGTATTCATTAAAATCAAACTTATGTGAATTGTAGTAATTATTTCCTAAACCTATACCTGATAATGCCCGTGATTTAGAATACCAGGCAGCATTTGTGTCTTTTAATGCTATTCATTTCAAAGTTTATACATTCTCAAAATAAATATGCATCAATTTCCAGTGAGGGAAGTCGAAGCCAACACACTTGTGCTCTCTGTTACTCCTATAGGGCAAAGGAAAGGTTTCAAAAGATTACATCAAGTCTTCACTGTTTGCCATCCCTCAAATATGTTTCCCATCCGAAAGCACTTAGTTTAGAGGATTAAAGAAACACATTCAACCATTAATAAACATACCAAGTAAAAAATAGCTTGCATTTAAATAGCGCCTTTCACGACCACCGGATATCTCAAAGTGCTTAACCATCAATGAACTATTTTTGGAGTGTAGTCACTGTTGCAATGTAGGAAACGTGGCAGCCAATTTGCTCACAGCAAGCTTGCCGACCTGATGCCGAATGGGCATCGATTGTACATGAAAAGGCCTCGATGAGTGTTGATGGTGGTGAGAAGCTTGGACTCATCAGTCAATTCTTGCATCATCTATGCAGATGTGAGATCTAGTTTTGAGAAAAGATTTCCTCCAGCCAATGTGGCAAATAAGTCCTCCGCTCTGGGCAGCGGGTACTGGTCCTGTAGGGAGACTCTGTTTATGGTAGATTTGTAGTCCCCACAGATTCGTACGGATCCATCAGGCTTCATGACTGGGACGATGGGACTTGCTCAGTCGCTAAATTCCACGGGTGAGATAATGCCTTCCCGCAGAAGCCTGTCCAATCTTTTCCCTCATCACATCGGGCACAGCTCTAGCCTTGTGATGGACTGGTCTAGCATCCTGTGTGATGTAGATTTTGACTTTAGCCCCTTTGAAGGTGCCCACACCTGGCTGAAAGAGATGTTCAAATCGACTTAGAACTGTTGAGCAGGAGGTCCGTTCCTCTGACGACATGGCGTGAACATCATCCCATTTCCAGTTTAGTTTTGCCAGCCAGCTTCTCCCCAGCAGTGCTGGGAGATCTTCGGGGACAATCCACAGGGGAAGTCTGTTCACTGTCCCTTTGTGTGTGACTGAAAGCATGGCGCTGCCGAGGACTGGTATGATTTCTTTGGTATAGGTCCTTAGTTTTGTGTCGACCCTTGTGAGTTTTGGTCTGTCTCTTTTGTGCGGCCACAGCTGTTCAAATTGTTGAGCGCACATGAGAGATTGACTCGCTCCCGTATCCAGTTCCATGTTGACGGGTATCCCGTTGAGTAGGACCTTCATCATTATTGGAGGCGTCTTGCTGTAGGAGCAGTGGCCATTGATCGTGTTGACCCGGTACATCGGTGTCCCGGGTACTGTCCCCACCGTCTTCTGGTTCGCTTTCCGACCCTTCCGATTCATATACCAGCCGAGCTGCCGTTTTTCAGCACATGCGGGCCAGATGCCCTGTATAGTCGCAGTTTCTGCAAACGGCATGCTGAAATCGACACCCCGTTGATGAGTGCCTTCCCCTACATCTCCAGCACAGACCGCTTCCATTGTTTCCAAAGGATGAGCTGCGTCTGGCTGATCTCTCTTGAGCTTCTCTCAGTTTGTAGTTGATTGCTCGCATTGTGGGTTGATGAGGTGTGAACGGCCGTTCATGTGGCCCTTGATGGCTTCTGGCATCACTGCCTGCTGTTGAGGGCCTGCTCTCCTGCCTTTGTCTGTGTGTGGGGGTAGCGGCTTGTTTCACGCTGTGAACCCCTTGTTCTGATGTTTCGTTAGTTGTCGTACCCGCAGTGCAGATCAACCTCGTCTCTTCTTCTCCTGCCAGGAATGTCAGTGCGACCAGTGCTGCTGCCTCTAGGGTCAGGTCCTTGGTCTCTATGAGCTTTCGGAATATGCCTGCGTGGCCTATTCCTTCAATAAAAAAGTCTCTCAGTACTACTCTCCTTAGTTCATCGGAGAACTCACATAAGCTAGCCAACCTCCGAAGTTCCGCCACGAAGTCAGGTATGCTCTGGCCCACACAGCGTCTATAGTTGTAGAATCTGTGTCTGGCCATGTGTAGGCTGCTCGCTGGCTTCAGGTGGTCTCTTACCAGTGTGCTCAACTCTTCAAACAACTTGTTTGCTGGATTCTCGGGTGCCAGCAGGTCCTTCGTTAAGGCGTATGTTTTCGAGCCACAGCTGGTCAAGAGATGGGCTCTTCTCTTGTCTGCCTTATCGTCGCCCAACCAGTCTTTGGTTACAAAGCTTTGCTGGAGCCTTTCTATAAAGTCCTCCCAATTATCTCCAGCGTTAACGAACGCCTCATGACTCTCTGCATCACCCTGTCTCGGAACCAATGTGCCACAGTCATCAGTGCTACGCCCCCACACTTGATGCAACGGATGAGGCTAAAGAGGGTTTTTATTCCAACCTCGAAACATCCCTGTCCCGCTTCCCCACGGGCGACAAATTGATCCTCCTGGGTGATTTTAATGCCAGGGTTGGCAAAGACACAGCCATCTGGGGAGGCGTGATTGGCAGAGAAGGGGTAGAGAAAGCCAACTCCAGCAGTACCCTACTCCTGACAAAATGTCTAGAACATGAACTCCTCATCACCAACACCCTGTTCCACCAGAGGGACAAATACAAGGCATCATGGCCACACCCTCACTCCAAACACTGGCACCTGCTTGACTATGTCATTGTCTGAGCCAGGGATCGCAAGGATGTGCGCATCACCTGCGCCATGACAGAAGCTGACGACTGCTGGATGGACCACCGCCTAATCCGATCCGTCATCAACATTAACATTGCCCCAAAGCAGAGAGAACAGTAGAAGCAGCTATACAAAAAAGTTAATGCCGGGACACTTAGAGACCCAGCTAAGAGAGCCCTATACAGCCAGCGCCTCACAGCCAAACTGGCGTGCCTTGATGACCCTGAGATGCTGAATACGACAACTGGAGATAGCATTTGGTCTGCCCTCCAGGCCTCTATAACCAGTGCCTGTGAAGAGACACTTGTCACTCAACCAGAAAACATCAGGACTGGTTTGATGAAAATGATCAGGAGATCGAAGAACTAATAGATAGCAAGCGCAGAGCATTTCTGAGCCTCAAGCAACAACCCAACTCGGGAGCTGCAAAACAACGTTACAGACGGCACAAGGCTCAGGTCCAACAAAAAACTCTGGACCTAAAGAACAGGTGGTGGATGGAGAAAGCACAGGAGATACAACAACTGGTCGACAGCCACGATATGCGAGGATTCTTCGCTGTAGTCAAGGCCACCTACGATCCAAACTCCCAAGGCCCCACCCCACCCCTGGCCAAGAATGGGGAAACACTCATCAAGGACACCAAGGCGGTCAGGGCTCACTGGAAGGAGCAATTCGAAGATCTTCTCAAGCGAGACTCTGCCTTTGACTCGAGTGTTCTCGATTCCATTCCGCAGCATGCAACCCGCCACCAACTCAGTGAAACTCCAACGTTGCACAACATAGGCAAAGCTATAAAACAGCTTAAGAATAACAAGGCTACAGGTGCGGATGGAATCCCTGCTGAGGCGCTAAAATATGGTGGAGAGGCGCTGTTGGCGCGGATATATGACCTCATCTCTATCATCTGGAGGGAGGAGAGCATGCCGGGAGATCTCAGAGATGCAGTGATTGTGACCATTTTTAAAAAGAGGGACAAGTCCGACTGCGGCAACTACAGGGGAATCTCCCTGCTTTCAGCCACTGGGAAAATTGTCGCTCGAGTTCTCCTCACTCGTCTTCTCCTTGTGGCTGAGGAGCTCCTCCCGGAATCACAAAGCTGATTTTGTTCCCTACGGGGCACAACAGACATGATCTTTGCAGCGCACCAGTTGCAGGAAGAATGCAGGGAGCAGCGCCAGCCCTTATACATGGCTTTTTTCGATCTTACAAAGGCCTTTGATACTGTCAACCATGAGGGTCTATGGAGTGTCCTCCATTTCGGATGCCCCCAAAAATTTGTCAAAATCGTTCGCCTGCTTCACGATGACATGCAGGCCGTGATCCTTACCAACGGATCCATTACAGACCCAATCCACGTCCGGACCAGGGTCAAACAGGGCTGCATTATCGCTCCAACACTCTTCTCAATCTTCCTCGCCGCCATGCTCCACCTCACAATCAACAAGCTCCCCGCTGGAGTGGAACTAAACTACAGAACCAGTGGGAAGCTGTTTAATCTACGCTGCCTCCAGGCCAGGTCCAAGATCACCACAACCTCTGTCATTGAGCTGCAGTATGCGGACGACGCCTGTGTCTGTGCACATTCAGAGGCTGAACTCCAGGATGTAGTCAATGTATTCACTGAGGCATATGAAAGCATGGGCCTTATGCTTAACATCCGTAAGACAAAGGTCCTCCACCAGCCTGTCATCGCTGCACAGCACTGCCCCCCAGTCATCAAGATCCACGGCGCGGTACTGGACAACGTGGACCATTTCCCATAACTCAGGAGCCTCTTATCAATAAAGGCAGACATTGATGCGGAGATTCAGCGCAGTCTTCGGCCATCTGAGGAAAAGAGTGTTTGAAGAACAGGCCCTCAAATCTACCACCAAGCTCATGGTCTACAGGGCTGTAATAATACCCGCTCTCCTGTATGGATCTGAGACATGGACAATGTATAGAAGGAACCTCAAGTCGCTGGAGATATATCACCAATGATGTCTCCGCAAGATCCTGCAAATCCCCTGGGAGGACAGGCGCACCAACATCAGTGTCCTCGACCAGGCTAACATCCCCAGTATTGAAGCACTGACCACACTCGACCAGCTTCGCTGGGCAGGCCACATAGTACGCATGCCAGATACGAGACTCCCTAAGCAACTGCTTTATGCGGAGCTCCTTCATGGTAAACAAGCCAAAGAGGACAGCGGAAACGTTATAAGGACACCCTCGAAGCCTCCCTGGTAAAGTGCGACATCACCACTGACACCTGGGAGACACTGGCCGTAGACCGCCCCAGGTAGAGAAAGTCCATCCGGGAGGGCGTTGACCTCTTCGAGTCTCAACGCAAAGAACATGAATAGGCCAAGCGCAGGCAGCATAAGGAGTGCGTGGCAAACCAGCCCTACCAACCACCTCCCCCAACGCATGTCTGTCCCACCTATAATAGGTTCTGTGGCTCTCGTATTGGACTGTTCAGCCATCAAAGACCTCACTTTGGGAGTGAAAGCAAGTCTTCCTCGATTCCGTGGGACTGCCTATGATGATGCTTATTATGAATGCTCCTTGCATTGAGACACAGAGCCTTCAGGCTTGTTTTTTTACCGATTGACATGTTGTACACTGACTAACGGTGTACTCTATAGCTTTATCTAAGCCTGGCTACCATAAGTAACTGCATTCAAAACACTTGGTCAAGCACATTCTCAAGTGCTGGTCATGAAGATCTCCTAACAATTTGGTCCTGAATTTATTTGGGATTACCACTCTTACACCCCACATGATACAATCTTTATCCATTGATAATTCATTCCTACGAACGAAGTATGGATGAATATCTTTCTCTGATACCGGATTTGGCCAACTACTTGCTATGTAATCATGCACCTTTGACATAACTTGGTCATTTATGGTTGCTCTACCAATCTCTTCAGCTGTGACTGGCAGCTCATCAATGTATGAAAAATAGAACACTTCTTCCCTACTGGGTGTAACTTGTGATGGGAATAGGAAACTGGACATAGCATCAGCATTATCATCTAACTTAGGTACAACAACAATGGGTACAGTTCAATTACTTAAATCTACCCTCGTGATAATATTCTCAGTTTCTAGTCTTTTGAGTTCTTGCTCAACTTTCTCCTTGAGTGCATATGGTACTGGACGTGGCTTGCAGTAAACTGGTCTAACATCTTTCTGCACTCTGACACTCGTGGTTCAGAACTAGCAAAATGAATTTTATCTGTTTCTGTCCCCACAATCGGAACCCCCCCCGTGTCCTTCCAGCAGCCCCATCTAAACACGTCCTCCCAATGTCCTCTCCGCTCCCTCCCCCATGTCCTTCCAGCGCCCCCCCCATGTACTCTCCGCAAGCGCGCCCCCCCCCCCCAATCTAATCATGGCCCCCTGATCTAATCACACTCCCCTAATCTAATCATGCCGTCCTCATCTAATCACGGCCTGCCCCACTCCCCAATGTCCTCCCCAGTCCTCTACGACAAGGCAGGGGTTGTATCTCCTGCACTTGTACAGGAAGGTGCTAGTGGAAGGGGAGCGGGTGTTGGGGGTGATGAAAGAGTGGACCAAGATGTCGCAGAAGGAACAGTCCATTCCAAATGCCGAAAAGGGAGGGAAAGATGTGTTTGGTGGTGGCATTGCGCTGGAGGTGGCGGAAATGGTGGAGGATGATCCGTTGACTGTGGAGGCTGGTGGGGTGGAAGGTGCGAACAAGGGAGACCCTATCGTGGTTCTGGGGTTGAGGGCAGACGTACGGTAAATGGGAAAGGCATGGTGGAGAGAAATCCTCAATTGAGGAAAAAGGTATAAATATGAGAAGCACTGTTGTGGATGGTGGCATGATCAGAATAGACTGGGAGAATGGAATAGGGTCCTTACAGGAAGCAAGGTGGGAGGAAGTGTAGTCAAGGTAGCTGTGGGAGTCAGTGAGCTTACAGTAGATATTGGTGGACAGTCTATCCCAACAAATGGAGATAGAGAAGTCAAGGAAGGGAAGGGATGAGTCGGAGATGGACCATGTGAAGGTGAGGGAGGAGTGGAAATTGGAAGCAAAGTTGATGCAATTTTCCAGTTCGGGGCGAGAGCAGGATGCGGCACCAACACAGTCATCAATGTACTAGATATAGGAGTGAAAGAGAGGACCTGAGTAGGATTGAAACAAATAATGTTCCACATCTCCCATGAGACGGTAGGCATAACTAGGACCCAAATGAGTTCCCATAGCGACACCTTTTATTTGGAGGGAGTAAAAAAGAAGAAAGACTTGGATTTATATAGCGCCTTTCACGACCACCGGACGTCTCAAAGTACTTTACAGCCAATGAAGTACTTTTGGAGTGTAGTCACTGTTGTAATGTAAGTGGTGTTAAAGGAGAAGTTGTTCAATGTAAGAACAAGTTCAGGGGAAGTAAGGTGGTGGTGCTTTGGGACTGGTTGGGCCTCCATTCAATGATGAAGCAGAGGGTTTGCAGGCTGCCCTGGTGGGGTTGGAGGTATAGAGGGACTGGACGCTTATGGTGAAAAGGAGACAGTTAGGATCTGGAAACTGGACAAGAGCCAGATGTTGGAAGAGTCATGGATGTAGATTGGAAGAGACGAGATAGGAAGAAATACGTTCCATAAGGCAGGAACAGGCTGAATCAAGGATCTACTAGGGCAATCCTGTTTGTGGATCTTGGAAAGGAGGTGGGGTCGGGAGATTATGAGGTTGGAGGTCGCAGGGGGAAGATCTCCAGCGGTGATGAGGTTAGCGACTCTAGGAAATGATGGTTTGCTGATTGATGTTGGGGTCATGGTCTGGGGGAGGTAGGAGAGGTTGTCACAGAGGTGGCTATCGGCACTGTAGAGGTCTGTTCACCAAACCAGAACAGTGCCACCCTTGTCAGCAGGTTTAGTGATGATGCCAGGGTTGGACCTGAGAGATCGGAGTGCTGCAAGTTCAGAGGGGCAAATCATTGACTACGAGATAGTCACACGATGGAAAGGTTCCACAACTTCCATAAAAATGAACATTAATGCTGAATGTGTGAGAGTTCAGCGGAGCTCGGGTCAAACTGTGTTCAAGGGAGTTTGGCAATTTTTAGAGGAGAGGGTGTCTCAATCTTTGGAGGCCAGTAGAGCACTTAGGCAGGGGAGTGGGGCACAAGGAGGACGCGAAAAGGGCATTTGGAAGGGCTGCAGCTGGAGTAATCTGATGCGGGTCGTGAATGAGAACTTGAGCACATAGGCTGGGACTTGTGAACAGTACGGGGGAGGTGATGACGGAGTGAGTAGGACAGGACCACACCCAATGTTAAGAGAACAGGCCCAAGCCTTGGAACATCCCGGGTTGGTGCAATGACAATATGGGGCCAAGTTTCGACCTGAGTTGCTCCTGTTTTTTTTGGAGCAATTGGTTTAGAATGGAGTATCTTAGAAATTGCAATTCTCGGCAATTAGTTTGCTCCAGTTCTAGTCAGTTAGAACAGTTTCAGTTTGGAACCGATTTTTTTTTCAAAAGGGGACGTGTCCGGCCACTTACGCCTGTTTTGCAAGTTTAGGCAGTGAAAACTTACTCCAAACTAACTTAGAATAGAGTAAGTGTAGATTTTTGTACGCTCAGAAAACTCTTGCCTACACTTAGAAAATCAGGCGTAGGTTACAAATCAGGCGAAGGGAATGGGGGAGGGGGGGTTTAAAGGGAAGTTTACAAACATTAAACACTTCAGTTTTACAAATAAAGAGCCATCATCAATAATAAATGATAAATACATCAATAAATCAACCAATAAATCAATCA
Organism: Pristiophorus japonicus; assembly: GCF_044704955.1. Taxonomy (NCBI): domain Eukaryota; kingdom Metazoa; phylum Chordata; class Chondrichthyes; family Pristiophoridae; genus Pristiophorus; species Pristiophorus japonicus. The sequence continues at coordinate 206,172,792 of NC_091981.1, forward strand.
AAAAAAATTAATAAAAAATAAAAAATATTTAAAAATCAATAAATAAAAAATGTTCTACTCACTGACTGCAGCACCGGGAGCCCTCCAACAGTGTGCTGGGACAGGGCCCTCCCAGTGTGTGTGTGTGTCTCTCTGTCTGTCTGTGTGTCTCTCTCTCACTCTCTGTCTGTCAGTGTCAGTGTCTCTCTCTTTGTCTGTCAGTGTCTATGTGTTTCTGACAGCGAGGGGAGTGGGGGGGGGGAGGAGGGGAGGGAGGGGGGGGGAGAGGGGAAAGGAGGGGAGAGGAGAGGGAGGTAGGGAGGGAGGGGGAGAGGAGAAGGATGGAGGGGGAGAGGAGAGGGAGGGAGAGGAAGGGAGGGGGAGAGGAGAGGGAGGGAGGGGGAGAGGAGAGGAGGGAGGAGGAGAGGAGAGGGAGGGGGGAGAGGAGAGGGAGGGGGAGAAGAGGGGAGAGGAAGGGAGGGAAGGAAGGAGAAGGAGGAGAGGGAGGAGGGAGGGGAGAGGGAAGGGAGGGAGGAGGAGAGGGAGGGAGGGAGAGGGGAGGGAGAGGAGAGGGAGGGGGAGAAGAGGGGGAGAGGAAAGGGAGGGAGGGAAGGAGAGGGAGGAGAGGCGGAGGAGGGAGGGAGAGGGAGGGAGGGGTAGAGGTGAGGGAGGGAGGGAGGGGGAGAGAGGGAGGGAGAGAGGGGGAGAGAGGGGAGGGAGGGGGAGAGGGAGGAGGAGGGAGGGAGGGGAGGGAGGGAGGAGAAGAGGAGAGGGAGGAGGCTGAACGGGCCCGGCTGAGGTGAAGAAGCCGGGCCCAAGACTTTGGGCGGGGCCCGCCCCCAGCAAGGTAGGTGGCCGGGGGAAGCCGGAGCTGGGTGGGGGGTGGGGGTCGCCGGAACTGGAGGAGGTCGTTGGAGCGGGAGTGGGGGGGGGGGTCGTCGGAGCCGGAGCGGGAGCAGCGGGGGTGGGGGTCCAGGGGGGGAGCGGAGCGGGAGCTGGTGGGGGTGGGGTCAGAGCGGGAGCTGGGGGTGGCGGGGGCAGAGCGGGAGCTGGGGGGAGGGGTCGGAGCGGGAGCTGGGGGGAGGGGGTCTGGGGGGGAGCGGAGCGGGAGCTGGGGGGGAGTCGGAGCCGGAGCTAGCGGGAGGGGTGGGGATTGAGAGAGCCAGCTGGAGCCAGAGCAGGAGCTGGACTAGGGAGGTGCAACCTGATCCTCGCAGCCCCAGTGTGGCCATTCGGCCAGGGCTAGGGGCTGCGTGCTTCGGGCCCCTCCCACACAGTTTCGGGCACCTAGAGCTACTGCACATGAGCGCCACTGTAGCGC